>NW_006408674.1:1096424-1099099 GCF_000296735.1 Chrysochloris asiatica
TTCCAACATTTTTAGATGTCTTGTCAAGGGATCCCACGTTTCTGGGATTTTCATAATGATCAACAGTTTTCTTGTGATAGAGCCGAGCCACTGACAGCTCCCCGGCAGGCAGGCGTGGGCTTGGGAGCAACATGGCCGACACCGCCCATCGCAGACGGCCTGATCCAACAGCTGCCATCTTGTGGGGGTCGCGCCTGCGCCTTCCCAGAAACAGACATTTTTTGACAGCAGGAAAAAAACCGTGTGTTGTTACATACCCTTGAGTCTGTTCCAACTCATAGCGTCCCTCTGTACAACATAAAGCACTGCCGGTTCTATGCCATCCTCAATTGACATTTGTGCACTGACTGCTGCCATGGTGCCAATCTATCTAGCTGGGGACCCTTCACTTTACCAAGCATGAGGTCCTTCTCCAGGGACTGGTCCTTCCTGACAACATGTCCGAAGTACAAGAAAGAGTCTTATCATCTTTCCTTCTTAGGAGCATTCTGGTTGTGTGTGAGAAAATAGGAAACTGTCAAGCCCGTGCTGGTCTGCCAGGCGGGGTGTGGCCATCTTGAAGGTTTGTAGGCGACTTTGAAGGCAAAAGAACCATAGGTGGTGCATCTTACTGATGGAAAGAATGACCTCATTACCCTGATGAGCAAAGGTGTGATGGGTCCCTCACCTGCTTACACTCCTTGTCTGAAAAAATAAATTAGGAAGATAATCTCATTTATAATAGCCACCCAAAAGATGTAATGTTTTGTTGTTAAGTACCGTGGAGTAGGTTTCAACTCATAGTGACTCTGTACAGGGTTTCTGAGGCCGTAAATCTTTATGGGAGCAGAAAGCTTCATCTTTCTTCTGTGGAACGGCTGGTAGTTTTGAACTGCCGGCGTAACCACGATGCTACCAGAGACCCTTAAAGATGTAATGTTTAGGAATAAATCTAAGCAAAGAAACAAAACACCTATACAAAGAAAACTACAAATTATTACTATAAGAAACCAAAAGAGATTTACAAAATTGGAAGAATGTACCATGCTCATGGTTCGGAAGACTTAACATTGTGAAAATGTCAATACTGCTCAAAGCCATCTACGGATATAATGCTATCCCAATCCACGCTCCAATTGTCATTCTTTTAAGTGATGAAAAAACAGATTACTAGCTTTATATGGAAAGAAAAGACCTTGGATAAGAAAAACACTGCTTAAGAAGAACAAAGTTGGAGGCCTCTCACTCCGTGATCTCAAAATCTACTACACAGCCACAGTGATCAAAACAGCCGGCTACTGGTACCAAGAAAGAGCCATAGATCAGTGGAACAGAAGTGACAACCCAGAAGCAAATCTATCCACACGCAGTCAGCTGATCTTTGAAAAAGGGCCCAAACACATTAAATGAGGAAGAGACAGTCTCTTCAGCAAATAATGCTGACAAAACTGGAAATCCATTTGTAGAAGAATGAAATCAGGCCCACATCTCACACCAGATATATGTGGGGAAAAACTCAAGATAGATTGAAGACCTGAAGATAAAATCTAGAACTATAAACACCATCAGTGAAAAAATAGGGACAAATTTAGAAGGTCTAATATGTGGCATAAATACACTGTTAAACATAATTTAAAACATACAAACAGTAGACAAACTAGATGACTGGGACCTCCTAAAAATTAGATACTTCGGTGCATTGAAAGATTCAGCCAAAAGGGTAAAAAGAGAACCCATAGACTAGAAAACCTTTTTTTTTGCAATGACATCAAACTTACCTCTAAAATATTTAGAAAACGACAACACCTGTAGAAATAAAAGGCAAACAGAACAATTACAAACTGGGCAGAGAACATGAACAGACAATTCACCAAGGAAGCCATTCAGGCAGCCAGCAAATCCATGAAGAAATGCTCATGATCATTAACCATGGTTCCGACTCATAGTGACCCAGTTTAGGATTTCTGAGGAGTCGCTGGTGGGTTTGAACTGCCAATTTGTGGTTAGCAGTCCAACGCTCATCTTATAGCGCCACACAAGGGCATTAGCCATTGTTGTTAGGGGCCATTAAGTTGATTCCTATTTATAGCGACTCTGCACATCAAAACAAAACACCGCCTGATACTGTGCTGCCCTCACAGTTGTTATACTTGGGCCCATTGCCCGGCTGTGGTGTCAGTCTATCTTTTCTGAGGTCTTCCTCTTTTGTTGCTGACTTTCCACTTGATCAAGCATAATGTCAATCCAGGGGTTAGTCCCTCCTGATGTATGTCCGAAGTATGAGAGATGAAGGCTCGCCACTCTTGCCTCCAAGGAGCACTCTGGTTGTATCTCTTCCAACACAGATTTGTTTGTTCTTCTGACTTTTCCATAGTACTTTTCAATATCATCTAACACCATAACTCAAATGCATCAATTTTTCCACGATCCTCCCTTTTCACTGTCCAGCTTTCATATGAACACAAGGCCGTTGAAAATACCGTGGCTTGGATTAGGTGTACCTTAGTCCTCAAACTAATATCATTGCTCTTGAACACTTTAAAGTAAAGTCTTGTGCAGCATATTTGCCTAATGCAATACGTCTTTTGATTTCTTGACAGCTATTTCAGTGAGTATTGATGGTGGATCCAAGCACAATGAAGTCTTTGACAACAATCTTTTCTCTATTTATCATGATGTTATTTATTGGTCCAGTT
>NW_006408674.1:1101054-1103574 GCF_000296735.1 Chrysochloris asiatica
ACAACAAATGCTGGTGAGGTTGTGTAGAGTCAGAGTATCTCCTACATTGCTGGTGGAACTGTAAACTGATTCAACACTGTGGAAAATGGTATGGCACTTCCTCATAAAGTTGGAAATAGAAGTACTGTGTGAACCAGAAATCCCTCTACTTGATATATATCCACAAGAAATAAGAGCCAGGACATGAGTAGGTCTATACACACTGATGTTCATTGCAGCACTGTTCACAATAGCAAAAAGATGGACACAGCATAAATGCCCATCAGTGGAAGAACGGATAAACTTTGGTATGTACACACAGTGGAATACTATGCAATATAAAACTGGTGAATCTGCAACCATGGATGAACCTGGAGGACATTATGCTGAGTGAAATTAGTCAATCACAAAAGGACAAATATTGTATGAAATCATTATTGTAAAAACTCAAGAAAAGAAATACCCTGCTGCCTTCCACGGGTGGAAGAGAAGGAAGAGTAATCCACTGGCTAGAGGGTAGACATGTTAACTAGGGTGATGGGGAGGGCAATATACTAGAAAAGGGAGGTTGATAGAAAGGACAGGTGAAGACACAGGGAGGTATGCAAGGGCTAAAGGGGATTGAGGTCAATATGGTTATCTATACAACCCTGGACCAATAATGTTCTGCTGGCAGATGCATGGAGAGAGACAGGCCAAATGGGTATGGGAGGAAGAGAGAATTGTTTCGTGCCGTTGAGTTGTTTCCGACTCATAACAACTCTGCATAGGGTTTCCAAGGCTTTTAAATCTTCAGGGAAGCAGAAAGCCTCATCTTTGTCCTATGGTAATACTGGCTGGTTTGTACCATGGACCCTACATTTCACAGTCCAGTGTTTATTGTATCACAAGAGTGTGTAGCCACAAATATATAAAGGTTTGAATGAGAATATTTGTACATTTATTTACTTTTGCTGCAAACACAACTATGAGGAAAACTTTTTAGGTATTACCAAACATCATAAGACAATGAATTGCTGTACCTGGGGCTCAGGACCATAGTCTCAGGGGACACTATGGTCAATTGACCTAACAGTCCACAAAGACAATGTTCTATAGCCTACTTGACTGAGTAGTGTCTGGGATCTTAAAAGCTCCTGAGTGACTAAGGTACAGCTATTGGTTTCTCAATGTACAGAAGAACGATGAGTGATGAGAACTAAAGATGCTTGGAATCAATTAGTTCAATGTACTAATGGAAGAGGTGGACATCAATCTCCATGACTAGATGGTGCCTGGCTTCCTCTTCCAACTGCTCTGAAAGGGATTACATTAGGAGGTCTCAGATTGTGTGGGAGAAACTGTGGAACAAAACTCAAAATCATAAAAATAAAAAGAATGGGCTTACGGGTCAGAAAGAGACTGGAGGATTCCGAGACTATGGCTTTCTACCACCCTTCAGGTCTTGAAAGGAACTCACCATAGTGGCCTAATTTTCAGCCAAGCAGTAGATAAGTATATAGGCAGGACAACAACACTAGTAAGGTATGGAATGTTCAATCATTCAAAAGCAAAAGGGCAACATTGATCTAAGGACAAAACTGAGAACGGATGGGATGGGATGGAATGGAACTAGGAGCCACAGGGAGGAAGTGGGATTGCAGTCATTGAGATGAAACAAAGTGTAGGATTTGTTGGATGTAAAACTGATGATCTTGTCTGTAAACTTTGACTCAATTCACAATAAAAAGTAAAAACGAACTAACAGTGACTTGGTATTATTCTTGATTCTATGGATTTGTTACACTCATCTGGGCAGTTTGCTGGACTTGCCTAGGGGAACTTGTGAATCAGATGGAGGGAGATGGGCCGTTGAAAATTCAGGGGCTTATCACTCTGGTGCCATTTTCTGGCTGTCCACTAGTCTGGAGCATCTTGGGATATTCTCACTAAGGGAAATGTCAACTTAATGCATCTTGTGCTACCACTAAGAAAGGTACAACACACAAGTTGACTCCTGGATTACATAGATTACATCTGGAAGTCCTGGTGTGGCCGGGACTTATCGCCATAAGGTTGGCGGTTCAAGCCCACCAGCTAGCTGCTCCTCAGAAACCGTATATGTGAATTAGAACCAACTTGACGGCACGTAACAACTATAGATTACACTTGAGTGTAGTGCTGTGGTGCATTTGCTGAGAACCCCAAAAACCTGAGTAACACAAAAGTGCTTGTTCTTGTTCTCAGAATACCTTTACAAATTCCTTTGGGAATTCAGTGATTTTGAAATGTGTAAAAATCTGGAACACATACACTTGATAAATGCATTTGTAAAAATCAAAAGCAGGCTATCACAATCATTTGTAAACAGATTGTGCTTATGCCGGATCCTTTGGGAAAATCCTGCCTCAGCACAATAAAACATTTGCCTTGTGACAATTCTTCCACCTGGAAAAAGTATTATTTGGCCCTAGAACTGTCAAGGGAGAAGAGCACAAGTGGAATGTGAGACCTTATCCAGAGAAGCAGGGACACCAGAGATGGAGGCAGAGATGGGGACAT
>NW_006408674.1:1103956-1106050 GCF_000296735.1 Chrysochloris asiatica
CTGGTACACCCTTGGCCTGGTGCTCGCTGGCATGAAGCTCCCAGGGGCAGAACTAGAGGTAGCTCATTCTGCAGTCTTGCACATTCTGCAGCCATTGCTGAGGCTCCTTAGTGAGTCTTAGATATGAAAGGAGCATGTTTTCCACCATGTTTACCATATGGGTGAGGTTACGAGCTTTCACACAGGAATTAAATCATCTTGCTCTTTCTAGTTTCAAAGCTGGAGACATAAGAATGTGCCAGAACTGGGTTGACAGATCGGGAACCTACCAGTACACCTGTGTAGTCACTCTTTCACTTTTGCTTTTCCAGTGGATTGTTTAAAACTTCCTCCATTACCAGAAAGGTGTTTTCCTCTCTCTTGACCAGCCTTCCTCTGGTTATCCAAGAATCCCAGGAGCTCGGTTCTTCTGCGCCAGGCTGGGAGACTGGAATATATGTGTGCATGAATTGACTGGAGTGACCACAAGGTGTCGCTGCTGTAAACGTTCCTCCACAATCCATAGGCCTGACCCTCTCTATGGAGACGGCATCCCTATCTGATGCCCTGAAGTTACTCCTCTCTTGGTTGCCAGGTACATGTTCAGCCATTGGTCCACAGAGCAGCTTATATACCAAGGTTCCTAAGTCCTTATGAGCTTCATTCAGCCCCACTGCAGTGTGGGAACTCCAAGAACCTTTAGATCTTAAAGTTGGGTTTGCTTCCAACATCTTTTCCTTTGGGGTCCCCTTAAGGCAGTCTGCCTCAGGCCACTGCAGACTGCTACCATGGCTGTCCCTTACTTCATCCGTTGGGTTCTGGTGCAAATTGGCCCATCTTGGGACCCAGAAGAAGCAGTGCTTTGCTGACCTACAAACACAGCAAACAAGAAGTATTGTTCATACTTCCCCACAGAGCAACTTGGTGGTTTTACATTAACACAACCAAGGGAGTTTGTAGACAGTGTTCTACATCCTACTTAGGTGAGTTGTTGTTAAGTGCTTTCAAGTTGGTTCCGACTCATAGTGACCCTGTACCCTGTATAGTGTTTCCAAGGAGTAGCTGGTGAGTTTGAACTGCTGACCTTACATCTGCGATATTAAAAGCAGCCGTCTAAGGTGCAACTATTGGTTTCTCCATGTGCAGGAGAAAAAAGAGTGATGAGAATTGAAGATGCTTGGAATTAATTAGTCCAACAGATTAATGTTGTTGTTGTTGAATGCTGTGGAGTCAGTTCTGAGCCATAGCCACCCTGTATAAGGTTTCCAAGGAGCAGCTGGTGACTTTGCAGTTCAAACTAACTTTGCAGTCCAGCACATTAACCCACAGCATCACACCAGGCCTCCAACGGACTAATGGAACAGGTGAATATCGGTTTCCATGACTCTGAGATCAGAAAAAGTAGATGATGTCCAGCTACACTACCAACCTCTCTGAAATGGATTACATTAGAAGGTCCTGGATACAGCAGCAGAGTACGTGGAACTAAACTTCCTCTGTAGAATTTTCTAGTTTGTAATCTCCACGAGAAGGAGCCCTGGTGACTCTCTGGGTTAGACTTTGGGCTTCTACCACAGGCTGATGGTTCAAACCCACCAGTCCTTCCATGGGAGAAATATGAGGCCTTCTGCTTCTGTAAAGATTTGCAGTCTTGGAATTCCTTTATAGTCAGAATTGACTTTCTGACTTAAAGCCCCTATAAATTAGAATTGCCTCAAGGACAATGGGGTTTAGGATGATATCATCTGCAAATAGAAACACTTCTACTTCTTCCTTACCCACTTGGCTTCCTTTCAGTTCCCTTGCTTGCCTTGTTGCTCTGGCTAGGACTTCCAAATGCAACATTAAAGGGCACCCTTATCTGGTTTCTATTCACAAGGGGAATGCTTTCAGTCTTTCTCCATTGAAAATAATGTTGGCTGTTGATTTTGTGTATATGTCTTTAATTATGCTGAGGAATTTCCCTTAGATTCCTATTTTGCTGAGAGTTTTTTTTTTTTTCCTTCCTCAGGAGTGGGTGTTGGATTTTGTCAAACACCTTTTCTGCATATATTGATATGATCATATGGTTCTTCTCTTTTGTTTTATTTATTTAGTAGATTCCATGGATTGTTT
>NW_006408674.1:1106755-1108474 GCF_000296735.1 Chrysochloris asiatica
TTGAACCACCGACGTTGCAGTTCAAACGGCTTTGCATTAACCCACAGCGCCACACCAGGACTCCAAAAAGGTTTTGGCTTAGCCTAAATGTGGATCTTAGCTGAAAGCAGGGAATACAGAAAACAGAGAATATCAGAAAATGTTAATTTGTGTTTTATTGACTATGCAAAGGCTTTCTCTCTCTCTCTATCCACTTTAGCTTTTTATTTAAAAAACACACAAACAAACAAACAAACAAAAAACCACTCAGGCATATATAATAATTTACATCTCCAAAGGGCATATTCTGCAAGTCGGCTCCTGGCCACTAGCTCTTAGTCCTTCTCTTCTTAGTTGATGAATCTAGACTCCTCAGCCGCATCCCCTCTCCATGCCCCCATCTCTGCCTCCATCTCTGGTGCTGCTTCTTCTCTGGATAAGGTCCTGCATTCTGCTTGTGCGTTCCTCTCTTGATGGTCCTAGGGTCCTCTGTTTCTGGACTGTAAGATTAACCACTCCCCCTTTTTTGTTACAAAACTTCTACCTTTACAATTGTGACAGTCTATGCAAAGGCTTTTGACTATGTGGGTCATGAACAAGTTATGGACAACATTGGGAAGAATGGAATTCCAGAACACTCCTTTGTGCTCATGTGGAACCTGTACATGACCAAGAGGCAATTGTTAGAAAAGAACAAGGGGACACTGAATCGTTTAAAATCAGCAAATGTGAGCATTAGAATGTTGTCCTTTCACTACACTCTTTTAATCTGTATGTTGAGCAAATAAGTATTTCTTTACTTTGTTTGAACTTCAAAAATTTTGTGGAAAATGGAATGAAAAGATAATGTAATGTTTCCATGAGTTTTTTCTTTGTTTTTTGCCAATTTTTTCCCTTCTTTTTTTTTTTTTAAACTGTCTTCCCTGTCACCCAAGTTCTCACATGTCTACCCTCTACCTTGTGAATAATTCTCCCTTCCCTCCTACCCCTAGTAAAAACCATAGCATGTCTCTCTTAGCATAAAAATCTTTTCTTGACTTTTTACAATTGTGATCTCATATAATATTTATCCTTTTGTGATCTGGAATGCGGATGAATTTCACTCAACATAATGTCTTCCAGGTCCATCCATGTTATGAACTGTTTAGCAGATTTATTGTTATTCTTCAATGTTGTGTAGTATTCTATCGTATGTATGTACCAAAGTCTGTTTAACAATTCTTCTGTTGATGGACAGTTATTTTCCATCTTTTTGCTATTGTGACTAGTACTGCAATGAACATGGGTGTGAATATGTCTACTCATTTCACAACTCTTATTTCTTGGGGATAAATACCAAGTAGACAGATTGCTGGGTCATATGGTATTTTTATTTCCAACTTTTTGAGACCGCATCATGCCATTTTCCACTGTGGTTGTGCCATTTTACAGTCCCACCAGCATTGTAGGAATCCCAGACTCTCCATACCCTCACCAGCATTTGCTGTTTTCTGTTTTCTTTTGTTTGTTTGATTGGCTTTGCTGTTAATGAAGTGGTACTCATTGTTAATTTGATTTGTATCTCTCTTAACAACAACAACAACAAAAGTGGTTAATGAGGAGGTCTGATAGTGTAGTGGGTTATGAATTGGACTGCTAACTGCAAGGTCAAGAGTTTGAATCCACTGGCGATTCCATGAGAGAAAGATGAGGCTTTCTGCTTCTGTAAAGATGTACAGCCTTGGAAACCCTATACACCGT
>NW_006408674.1:1111699-1113543 GCF_000296735.1 Chrysochloris asiatica
AGGTATGTAGAAGGAGTGTAAGAAGGGGTGTAAGGAGTAATGTAGAAGGAGGGGAGTAGTGTAAGGAGGAATGTTGAAGAAGGAAGGGAGTAGTGGAGAAGGAAAAATAATGGCAGAAGAATAAAGCAGGAGAGGAGAAGGAGAAGGAATAAGTGGAAGGATAATAAAGCATGTAAGAAGAATAGAGAGGGAAAGCAGAAAGGGAGGAGTAAAGAAATGGAAGGGGATTAAAAATGCAGGAGCAGGGGAAGGAAGAAAAGAAGCAGAAGAGATGAGCAGGAGAGCAGGGGAGTAAAGAATGAGCAGGACAGTAAAGAATGAGAGGAGAATAAAGCATGTAATAAGAAGATTTTTGAATTCATTATGACTTATTGACTCTGTGTAATTCTTATCACCGATGGCCACACCCCCCTTCGGAAAAAAATCCCTGAAATAAATTTGCCGGGGCTGGCTCCTGGCACTACCTGATTTTGGAGATCATCTTAAAGAGATGTGATGCATTAGACATTAGTGACCAAAGACCAGGAGAGTTGTGGGATGACATCAAGAACATTATACAGGAAGAAAGTAAAAGGTCATTAAGAACACAAGAAATATGGAAAAGACCAAAATGGATTCCTGAATAGACTCTGAAATTTGCTCTCCAGAATAAAGATGCTAGAGCAAATGGAAGAAATGAGGAGGTAAAATCTCTGAGAAGGTAAAAGTTTCAAAAGGCAGTTTGAGAAGACAAAGTCAAATATTATAAAGAAATGTGCAAAGACCTGGAGTTAGAAAACCAAAAGGGAAGAATACTCTCAGCATTTCTCAAACTGAGGGAATTGAAGAAAAATTCAAGCCTCAATTGCAATATTGAAGGATTCTATGGGCAAAATATTGAATGATGCAGAAAGCATCAAAAGAAGATGGAAGGCATACACAGAGTCACTGTACCTGAAACAGGTGGTCGATGTTAAACCATCTGAAGAGGTAGCATATGATCAAGAGTCAGTGATCTTGAAGGAAGAAGTCCAAGGTACATGGAAGTCAATGGCAAAGAACAAGGCTCCAGGCATCAATGGAATACAAATTGAAATCTTCCAACAAACTCATGTGGTACTGGAGACACTCACTCATCTATGGCCACCTGATTGGAAGAGATCCATAGTGTGTCCATTCCAAAGAAAGGTGACCCAATGGAATGTGGAAATCACTGGACAATATCATTGATATCCCATGCAAGCAAAATTTTGCTAAAGATAATTTAAAATACAACTGCAACCATACATAGACAGAGAACTTCCAGAGATTCAAGCTGGATTCAGAAGAGGATGTGGCATGAGAGATTTCATTGCTGGTGTCAGATGGATCTTGGCTGAAAGCAGAAAATACCAGAAAGATGTGTATTGACTCTGCAAAGGCTTTTGATTGTGTGAATCATGTGCTTTATTGAATACGCAAAGGCTTTCGATTGTGTGGATCATGCAAGCTATGAAAAGCATCCAATTTGGATGCCTTTAATTTCCATTTCTTGCCTTATAGCTTTGGCTAAGTCTTCCAGCACAGTATTGCATAGGAGTGGTGATAATGGCACCCTTGTCTGGTTCCTGTTCACAAGGGGAATGACTTCAGTTTCTCACCATTGAACATGACGGTAGATGTTGGTTTTGTATGTTTTGTTGTTGGTAAGTGCTGTCGAGTCGATTTCAACTCATAATGATCCTGTATAAGATTTTCAAGGAGCAGCTGGTGGGTTTAAGCCGTCAACCTTGTGATTCAGACCAACCTTGTGGTCCAGTGCATATCTAGGCTCTTAATTATTTTGCAAAATTTCCCTTCTATTCCTATTTTGTTGAGTGTTTTTT
>NW_006408674.1:1114198-1136892 GCF_000296735.1 Chrysochloris asiatica
GTGCTGTGGGATGAACAATGGACAGCTAACCACAAGGTCGACAGTTCAAACTCACCAGTTGCTCCTAAGAAACCTTATTTGGGTTGCTATGAGTTGGAGCCAACTCAACAACAATAATTCTTCATAGTGTTATCTTTCTATTCTTGTTGGTTCTGTTTAGTTGTCACCCATGTTATTTATTTGTGTTATTTGCATCTTTTCCTTTTCTTTTGTTAGATTTACTAGTGGTTTGTCTGTACTATTAATCCTTTCAGGGTACCAACTTCTTGTCTTATTGATTCTATTATTTTTCTGTTTTCTATTTTATTTATTTCTTCTCTACACTTTATTATTTCTTTTCTTCTGGTGAATGTAGTCTTGCTTTGCTGCTTTTTCCCTAATTGTTATTGTGTACTTGTAGACAGCATAGTGATGGATCCTGTTTTTTCCCCCCTTTTGCTACTCTGTCTCTTGACTGGTGCATTTGATCCATTTACATTTCATGTAATTATCCTTAGGTAGGAGTTGACTGCTCTCTTCCTGTCATTTTGCTGTGTTTTATTTTTCTGTGTGTGTATTGCTACTGGTTTCTTTGTTCCACTTAGTTTTATGAGCTGAGTTCATTTTGTTTGCATTCAGTTTGTTCTTACAGTGTTTTCCTGAATACTTCTAAAAGTTTTTTCTGCATTGTCTTTGCTTTCCATTTTTCAGTGGTACAGAGGGTTAAGCACTGGGCTGCTAATTGGTTTCAATCCACCAGCTGCTCTGTGCACAGGAGAAAGCTAAGATAAGACAGCCTGCTTCCATAAAGACTTACAGCCTCAGAAACACCATGAAGCAGTTCTCATCTGTCCTAGAGAGTCACTGTGAGTCAAAATCATCTCAAACAGCAATGGGTCATGGAGGAACCCCTAGAATTCTAATGTTCGAAAAGAAAAACTTGACTTAAAAAACAAAACTATATAGTCCTGGGTGGAGATTTTGGTCAAAAAGTAAAAACAGTCTGCTGCATTTGCTGAATTCTCATGGTTTAGACTGAGTGATGAATACACTGATCTTGTGATAAATCTATCTATTCCTAACTGGCACACTAGAGTTGACATTTTAGGTATTTTGATATATGAAAGACCTTAATTTCATTTATAGAGTCTTGGTGTGGTGCTGTGGGTTAATGTGCAAGACTGCAAAGCCGTTTGAACTGCAAGGTCGGCAGTTCAAGCTCACCAGCTGCTCCTTGGGAACCCTATACAGGGTCACTATGGGTCTGAACTGACTTGACGGCACGTCACAACAACAAATATCATTGATAAAATTTTCTTAAATATATTGGTCTCTCCCTCCAAAGTATATAGACTATATCAAAATATTTTATTGGAATTTTAATTGGAAATGTGATAGCATGAATCTACTGGTCCAAACAAAATGAAGTCAGTTTAGTCATTAGGTCTTGATAAATGAAGACCCTGCAAATGAGGAAGTTAGTTTAAAAATTAGGTGAGATGACCTCATGGTCTTAGGTGGAAGACTGGATGTGCTTAAACCCACCCATATAGTTACCTCAGGAACTAAACAGATTGGATCCTAAAAGGTGGAATGTTTGAGGATTATTGCCTGATTGATTCGTTTCCCCTAAAGGTAGAATGTTTGAAGAAGTTTATTGCTTTATTGTTTCTTTTTCCAAAAAATGTTACCTTGGTGTTAAATTGATTAAGTGTACATCCAAATGTAACTTCTCCTATACGTGCCCGTTCTTTACGATGGGCAGGACGGTCTTGAGAGGCTAATCTCACTGTTCTCCAGACTGCTGACTTCTGTTACTGAAGCTTGGATTGGATGTCTCACCATCCTCCAGACTGCTGACTTCTGTTACTGAAGCTTGGATTGGATGTCTCACCGTCCTCCAGACTGCTGACTTCTGTTACTGAAGCTTGGATTGGATGTCTCACCGTCCTACAGAATGCTGACTTCTATTACTGAAGTTTGGATTGGATCTCTCCCTGTCTCTGTGATTGACTACAGTAACAGGCAGTAAACCCTCGTTTTGGTTTGGCAACAAATGTACCAAACGGGTAATTTTGTTTTGTCAAGAACCATCTTACTTATTATCAATCTTCCTATTCCCAATTTATTCAAATCTTCCTTTATAGTCATTTAATACTTTTCTCCATATAAAACTATTGGCAGTTATTTTTAGTTATTACTTTTACTGCTTTATATAGTTTAAAATATTTTCCTTCTGAGTTTTTATTGAAGCTTTTTGTTTTTTGTGACGCCATCTGGACTTCTGGTGTGGTGCTGTAGGATCAGCACTGGGCTGTGAACCACAAGGTCAGCAGTTCAAACCCACCAGCTGCTCCTTGGAAACCTTACACAGGGTTGTTATGGGTTGGAACCGACTCGATGCTACTTAGCAACAGTATTAAAATCTGGTTAACAATTTTCTGAACTCTCTCATTAATTTGAAACTTTTCTCTGCATTCTCTTGAGTCCTTTAAGTCACATTATCATACTGCCTGTGAATAGTAATTTGGCTTATTCCTTTATCAAGGAACCCTGGTGACACACCACTTAAGCGCTTGGCTGATATCTGAAAGATTGGCAGCGTAAAACCATTAGTGGCTCTGCTGGAGAGAAGCTTGGCTATGTCTCCTGTAATGATTCTTGTTAAGTGTCATAGACTCAGTTTGGACTCACAGTGACCCTGTACAGGGTTTCCAAGAAGAAGATGGTGAGTTTGAATCGCTGACCTTGCTGTTTAAATTGACCATGTGGTCTGGTGCTTATCTTACTATGCCGCAACAGACTACGGCCTAGGAAACTGTATGGGGCGGTTCCCCTCTGTCATATAGAGTCATTATGAGTCCAAATTGGCTCAGCAATAAGCCACCACCATTACTGCAGTGGCCAGACCTTCCAGAATGGTCTAAGTTCCAGTGGTGTTCTCGGGACTATTTGTCACAGCTCTGCCTCTCACGGCTAGTTTTGTACCACTGACCTAGGGGGTCTTTATCATAGTACAGAATTATGTTTCCTTTTCATTTTGCTGTTGTTAAGTGCTGTCCAGTCGGTTCCGACTCATAGCGACCCTGTATAGGGTTTCCGAGGAGCAGCTGGTAGGTTTGAACTGATGACCCTGCAGTTTGAAATCCAGAAACTTAGCGCTCTAGGATAAGTACTGAACTGCTAACCACAAGGTCAGTGGTTCAAACCCATCAGTTGCTCCTTGGAAACCCTATACAGGGTCACTATCAGTCGGAACTGATGTGACAGCATTTAACAACTATTTTTTTTTTTTTTTGTCTTAAGTGGCTTATTGCTGTCTAATAGATAAAAACCACACTTTCACTTTCTAAATAAGTATTGTCCAAATAAAGTAGTTGTTTTTCTAATATCCCCAAGCCTTTCACTCTCCAGTTGGCCCATGGGACACAAAACGTTTTCCAATGAAGAAAATCTGTGAGCTTTGGGGCAAAGAGCAGAGTTTTGACTAGTTCTACAGTTTCTGCTCCCCAGAACCCAGGGGCCTCAGAAAGCAGGAATCACATGGCCACCTTCTAAGGGAGACCAAGATTCCTCAAAAGGGACAAGGTGGTGTGAAGACGACAGAGGCATCCAGGGGCCTTCAGAGGAAGGGGCTGGAGAACAAGGGATGGGGATCAGTCCCAGCCAGAGGACCTGGAGAGGCCTCATGGAGAAATACAGGCTTTCAGGTCTATGTCTCGCGTTTGAATCCTGTCTCTGCCAGAGCCTGTTACGTTTCACTTCCTCAGCTTCTCACTGGGGCTTGGGACAAAGGTTAGAATCTCAAATTAAACTTGTTCTCCTCCTGGGTATCCCAATCTGGTGGCAGTTAGACCAGCACATACCCACACCAGAGACCTAAGTAACCACCTTTGTGCCTCCCTCTTGGAAGATCATGAGCCACTGAGGGCAGGCCCAGGGAAATGTTCACTGAATGTTTGTTTATTGAATAAAGAATACAGCAAAAGTAGCCCACACCAGTCCTGGGAGCTTTCTCATGGGACGTAGCCCCGTGGGAAGAAAGCACTGTCCATACGGATTTGGATCCGTTGAAAACCAGGTTTAAGGCATCTGACTGGTCCAGTGGGCCTTCCGTACCTGTGGGTTTCATATCCATAGATTCAACCAAACACAGATCAAGAATGTTCCAGATGAAAAAAATGATAGCAAGCTGCAATTAAGTAGTCAGAGCAATCAAAGGCTAAGAGTGAGCAGAAACTGCTATTCATATAGCATTTACATTGTAGTAGGTATTATAGGTAATCTAGAGATATTGGCATGAGAGGAGAGGATGTGGTTTTGATCTCTGTGTGTGTAGTGGGCGGTGGGAGATGGGGAAGTATGTACGTCTGTGTCCAGGAACGAATCCCCCACAGATACCAGATACTGAGGGCTGACCGCACCGGTCTCTGCACCAGGACTGACATTCAGATGAGCTGGTTATCTGTGAAATTCTTCTTCCTGGTTTGCTTCTCTCCAGGTCTGGACAGGGCCGAGGAAGGAAAGTGGTGAGCTCCTGGGTGGGTGACGCCGCCACTTCCTCCAAGGCAGTATTTTCACGGAATGGCCCTGGCTGCCGGCTCCTTCCCTTCTCCGCCAAGCAGCTGCTGTGTTGTCCCGGCTCATATCAGAGGGATGGGGTAGGAGGCACAAGCAGCCAGGCCGCACATGTTCTTCCCGCGCTCGATGAGGAAGTACCTGGGCAGAGAGAGGGAGCTGAGGCCTGGCTGCTGACTCACACCACAGACCTTTCTGGTATGCTTTGCCGCTCACCGAGGACAAACTCTGGGGATGGTGTGCTCTGAAGTCATTTATTAGACAGTAATGCTGGGGCTTTCCACCAGGAACAGACTGCCCTGAAGGCAGATAGATGAACTCTCTTATTTTACCCATCCCCCACTTCTCTCCAGGTGCACCCCAAGTCTTTGTTAAAAGAGATGATAATTAAGACTCTTCTTTTTAGAGAGGAGACACAAGATGAAAATCTTGTCAGGATGTACACCACATTCCCCTGGTTCCAGCCCCTTTCTCCTCAAAGGAAGTGCTATCAGGGATCAGTGAACAATTTACCATCTTGATTTCTTAGACATAGATCCTCCCAGAGGTTGGCTTAGTCCCAACAGGGACCGTATATGAACGGTTTTTAAAGCAGTGACGATAGATGTCAATGAGCCAAAGGCACTCCTGTTCTCAGTGCAGAATCATTAAAACCTGACGTTCAGGACTGGGGAGAGGTTGCTAAGAGGGACCTTTAAGGATGCGGAGGTTACAATTGGAGGTTCTCTCGCCCTGCTGGAAGCCCCTTAGCAGTTGTACTTTTAAGGTAAGAGAGCTGTCCTCCAGGGCCTCAGACTTGAGTCCCACACCCCAAGGCATATGGGACCTGGAAGTTACTTACCCATTCATGCCCCAGTAGGAACCCCAAGAGTTTTTCACAATCCAATAGGGCACCCCATTTTCTTCTCCGTACCCAACAGCCAGCACTGCATGGTTGACTTTATCTGGTGTTTTGTGGCAGGAGGTACTGGGAAAAAAAAATCATAATGGGTGACTGGGGAAGGGGCTGCAGGGTGAGATGAATGCGTTTTGGAGAAACAGGAAGGACGAGATCATGAGAGTGTTCCCAGCCCAGCTGACACACTGGACTCGCATCCTGAAGGTTTGGGGGAACATCAGAGTGTTTTAAAGTCAGTGTGGTATGAGGAATGTTTCCGACTGACTCTGGTTGCTAGTGGAGGGTGGACTGGTGGTGGGCGTTGACATGGAGAAACCAGGAGAGGATGACGGTGGTCAACAGCAGAGACATGGGGAGGAGGAGCTATGTGAGGGAAACAGTGTCTGTGGACCTTGTTGGGAAGGATGAGGGGAAGGGAGACTTCCAACATAGCTCTGGTCTTTCACTTGGGCAGCAGCATGCTGGGACCTGGGAAAGGAAGGCCTGGGGCTGGAGGAAGGGTCAGGTAGGATTTGGGGTGAGGAGTCATGGTTTCCATCTTACAGAGAAGGAGAAAGATGGTCAAAAAGAGACATGACAGACCAAAGCCACATGACTCATCAGGGGTAGGGCCAAATTTTGAGCGCAAGACTCCTGTCTTCCTCAACATAAGTGATGCCTCCAGTTAAGAAACCCCAGGTTCCAAATTTGAAGACAGGCAGTAGAGAAGAGCAAGTAGCTGCTTTCAAACACAAGTACCCTTTGCTAAAGGAGTCACCATAGAGTTCTTTAGAAAAATCAAGCTCCTTGGCACTTGTCTTTTCCTTACTTTTCACTAGTGCCCCCTTCATGGTCTCCATCTTCTTGTCATCCCTGAAGTACTGATGCTCCCCAGGGCTTTGTCCTCAGTTCGCTCTCTTCCCTCTTCTCACGGACAGACTCTTTTCCTTTAACTCCATGACCAAATAAATGCTTTTCCAGAACTTCCAAGTTCTCATCTGTCAACGTGGTTTCTGCCTATAGTTCTAAGGTCCTCAGTGACATCTCAACCGGGGCGGCCCATGGTTGATGGTGGTTGTGTGCCGTTAACTCTGTGGTAAATCCATCAGCAAATGGTTCTTGTGTTTGAGAGTAGCTCCTTTCTCTTCCCTATTTTATGTCTTCAAATTTGGCATCTGGGTTTTCTTAACTGGAGGCAACTCTTCTGTTGAGGAAGACAGAGTCTTGGGCTCAAATTTTGGCCCTACCCCTGATAAGTCATGTGGCTTTAGTTGGCCATGTCTCTTCTGACCATCTTTCTCCTCCTCTATAAGATGGAAACAATGACTCCTGACCCCCAGGACTGAGGGAATGTATAAAAGTGTCCATTACATGGTTGTTGTTGTTGAGTGCCATCGAGTCAAGTCCAACTCATAGTGACCGTGTATAATGGAGTAGCTGGTGAGCTTGACCCATCGACCTTATGGTTCAAATTGACCTTGCAGTCCAGCGCATTAACATCCAGCATTAATGTCCAGCGCTACCCAGGACTTCCCATTACATGGTAGGTGTGAAGACATGGTGTGACCATCAGTGTGAGTAGAGCTGGAGTCCCTTGCCCTAGCAGGAAGCTTCCCAGTCATTCTCCCTGCGGCTCCTGGGGTCTGGGCTCCTCACCTGGAGTAGATGCCCTTGTGGTAACTCATGAAATCTTCTGTCACCTCGAAGGCAAAGCTCACAGGGTTGTATAGGGCCACAGCTTCCACCATCGCCTCTTCATCATTCTGTGGACAGACAGACAGACTGGTGGATGGACACGCACAGCCTCTGTCATATCTTCACCCCACTTTCAAGATATGGCTCTTTGTCCCAAGGTGGGAGTTAGAGACCCAAAGCAATGGAGGTGGTTGTCCATCATGAAGCAAGGAGAGATGATGGGTGAGGCCCAATAGTAGCCACTAGGAGGCAAGCTGGTCCTCCTCTGCTGCAGGGCTTTGGCCTTGGGAGCTGGGCACTGGTGAGGGAGGCCCCACCCTCTTGTGCTTGGAGGGTCCTATTTACCATATAAGTCCCTCTTCCCTGACCAAACTGCTCTCTGTAACATCTCTCCCCTGGCTAGGCTGGTGTTATTTGTGCATCTGCCTTTCCCTTCTCTCACTGGTTGGTGCTGTGGGCTAATGCATCAGACTGCAAAGTCCTTTGCGTCAGTGGTTCAAGCTCACCAGCTGTTTCTTGGAAACCCTATACAGGGTC
The DNA here is from genome assembly GCF_000296735.1 of Chrysochloris asiatica. Taxonomy (NCBI): domain Eukaryota; kingdom Metazoa; phylum Chordata; class Mammalia; order Afrosoricida; family Chrysochloridae; genus Chrysochloris; species Chrysochloris asiatica. The sequence goes on from NW_006408674.1 coordinate 1,121,865, forward strand.
ACTGTGGGTCGGAATCGACTCAACGGCACTTAACAACAACAACTCTGGTTCTTAGAAGGCCTGCACTCTTTGGCTCAGGGACTGTGGAGGGCAGTGTAGACCCACACATTCACTCACTTACAGGCATTCACTGGGATCCTCTTATGGGCCAGGTGCTCAGAAGGATCAGAGCTTGAACTCCCCAACTCCTACTTCCAGGAGTCCCTGTTCCCAGCAAGTTGCTCTACAGAGTTATTTTGGGAGAACAGGAAGACTATAAGTATATGAATAAATAAGACCAGAGTGTGGTAGAAACAAGAGAAAACGCAGTGCTATAGATTAAATTGTGTCCCTACCAAAATGTATGTTAGAAGCTTAACCCCAATACTTATTCTTGGAGTCCTGTTGCAGTGCTGACGGTTAATATACTGGACTGCAAAGTCGGTTAGATCCTCAAGGTCAGCAGTTCAAGTTCACCAGTTGCTCCTCGGAAACCCTATACAGGGTTTGCTATGAGTCTGAATAGACTCGACGGCACTTAACAACAACGTATCTATGCCTATACATATGGAGTCCTGGTGAGGCACTATAGGATAAGCTCTGGACTGCAATGTCAGCAGTTCAAACTCACCACCGGCTCCTCAGAAGCCCTATACAATAGGGTCGCTATGAGTTGGTACCAACTCGATGGCATGTAACAACAACACACCACCTACGGATGAAGTCCTGTTTGTTATGACAATCAGATCAGACCTGAGTAGGGTGGGTTCGAAATCTAATCATTTGTGAGTTATAAAAAGTGCACATTAGACACACACACACACACACACACAAGGGATGACAGAGGCTATGTGAGGATTGTTTACAAGCCAAGGCACTCCAAGGAACACCCAGAGCTACCTACGAGGAAGGAATCAACACAGCCAAGATCCTGATTTGGACTTGTAGCCTCCAGAACGCACTGTGGCATCTGTGTTACGACAACACTAGGAAATGAAGACACCCAGCCAAGGATGATGTGCCTTCCCAGTAGCATCTGTCCTTTCAGCTGGGGAAGACATGTAGGAGGAAATCCCGGGGGCTTCCTGGAGGCTGCAGCTGTGGGATCGGCCGCAATATCAAGGAGAGAGAGCAGTTCTTATCTACCTTGGCTGTGGCTGCATGTTAAACTAGCCAGGAGACTTTAAAAAGTCTGATGCCCAGGCTGCACCTCAGACCAATTACAGGGTGGGCCCAGGCAGTAGTGCTTTCCAAATCTTCCCAGGGAAGCCAGTGCCCTGGCTAGTGCCCCTGAAGAGCTGAAATGAGGCTGGAGTGTCCGAGCTGAGGTGAGAGTTCTGCTGAAAGCAAGGGACGTGCTGGAGGGTACGGTGAAGCCACCCTCACCACCACCCACTCTCATTGAGTGTGTTCCAACTGAAGCTGTGAATCTGTATGGGTGCAGAAAGCCGCCTCTTGTTCCTGTACAGGGGCTGGTGAATTCCAACTGCTGACCTTGGGGTTAGTAGCCCAACACAGGGCTTCTTATGGGAAACCAGGCCTCTCCAATCCTAGTTCCCTGGAAGCGTGGACAGAGACCCAGAGGAGAACAGCTGACTGCAAGCAAGAGACTCAGAAAGACTCCGTGAGGCCCAGAGGGGTCAGGTCAGCTCGGAGACAAGGAAGGCCTGTCCACCAAGAGGGTACACGCTGCTGTTATGTCCAGCACCATTCTCACAGCTATCCTGGGGCTCTGGCTGAGTCCTCAGCCTGACCAAAGAGGGCTGAGTGTCAGCACTGCCTGCTCTCTGGGGCCTTACAGATATCACCCATAAGGCCAAAGGGCTACCCTGATGTACCTCTCAGAGCAGACCAGCCCTTGGTGGGTGGGTCTGAAAGAAAACTATTTCCTAAAGATAAATCCGTGGTTGTCAGTTGTTGTTAAGTGTCGTCAAGTTGTTTCTGACTCATAGTGACCCTGTATAGGGTTTCCGAGGAGCAGATGGTGGGTTTGAAGAGCTGACCTTACTGTTCAAACCGACCTTGTGGTCCAGTGTTTATCTTACTGTGCCACACCAGGGGTAAGATGCCCTGGCTCAGGAATGACATGGCCTCAGTCTAAATCCCAGCTTTCACTTCCTAGCTCTGTGACCTTAGACTAGTGACGTAACCACTCAGAGCCTCTATTTCCTTATTAGAAAATGATGGTAATAATGACACTTAAAGGGACAGTTTGAATCTAGAGAAGATAAAGCATGTTATGTGGATGGACTGTTGTTAAGTGCCATCGAGTTGGTTCCGACTCATAGTGACCCAGTATAGGATTTCTGACACTTCAAGTATTTGCTGGAGCAGAAAGCCTCATCTTTTTCCCTGGAGCAGTTGGTGGCTTTGAACTGTGGACCATGTGGTTTGCAGTCCAGTGCTTATTGTATGGAGCCACCATACTCCCGAGTGGTTGGCATAGCACTTGTAAACACTCCATGAATGTATTGTTGTTCGGTGCCATGAGTTGCTTCTGATTCAGAGCAACTCTACGTAGAACAGAATAAAACACCTCCTGGGTCTTGCTTTCGCCACTACTGTTGAGAGTTTGGCATGTGCATCAATTAAATGGTAGATATGGAGTCCTGGTGTGGCGCTGTGGATCAGCACTGGATTGTGAACCATAAGTTTGGCGGTTCAAACTCACCAGCCGCTTCTTGGAAACCCTATTACAGGGTCGCTGAGTCAGAAGCGACTCAATGGCACTCAATAATAATGGAGTCCTCGTGTGGCACTGCAGGATAAGCACTGGACTGTGAACCGCAAGGCCAATGGTCTAAACTCACCATCCAACTTCTTGGAAGCCCTAAGAGTCAGAGCTAGCAGTCACATGCTTAACTGTTGGGCCAACCAGGAATTCCATAGAGTTGGGTCATAGAATGAGGCAGAGAGCAGAGAGTATAACTCGGCTAAGCTAAGGAGTACCTGTTGTTGTTGTAGTGAAGTGCTGTGGAGTTGGTTCTGATTCATAGTGACCCTGCACAGGGTTTCCAAGGAGTAGCTAGTGAGTTTGAACCACCAACCTTGTGGTTCAAACCAACCTTGCAGTCCAGCGCTTTATCCCACAACACCACACAAGGATGTAGCTTGATACAAACCTGGACTGTGTGAAGCCATTCAGATTTGGGGACTGTTTGTTAGTGCAGCACTCACACTCTTAGCGTCTCATCCACATCTTTGCACTTACATGCTGAAGGTATGCACATGGGATGGGGATTAATACTTGTATGTTATTGTCATGAAAACAGAAACACAAGAACAGAGTCTGGCACAGCCCTGGGGTTAGAGCATCTGGCTGCAGTCTTATGTGCTTTCCCTCCCATCATCTACTGCGCTGTCCTCCTGGTACTGATACTCAGTGAGAATCAGAACCTTTTAAATGAAAGGGTTGTGCTGCCTGACCCATTGGCCATCTGATTGCTGAGGGGACTAGACTCCTTATCAAAACACATTCCCCATTCAAGAGCAGACATTGGTACTCACGAGTGTGATGTTGGCCACATCCTTGACAAAAGCGATGGCCTTCTCGGGCTGGAACTTGCAGATACCATCCTGTTCAGGTAGCAAAGGACGTGGAGTACAGGTTAGGGTTATTTGGCCTAAGCCGAGGCTTCAGGCCTGCTCATGCTGCCTGCTAACATTGACTGAGCAAAGACTACAGGTACCAGGCGCAGACGGGGTTACGGGGTCACTTAGGAGAGACTTGGAAGCATTCTTGTCTTCGAGGAACTCACAGCCTAGTGGCAGGAGATAGTCATGCTGTTGGCTTTGACGGAAGCATGCGGAACACTCATTGAGGATGTAGGAAGGGCTTAAGCCAGCAGGAAATATGCTGAGAAATGGAGGCTGGGTAAGAACAGGGAAGACGGAGGGGGATTCTTATTGCTGGCAAGAGGTAAGCACAGACATAGGGACACAGGGAGGGACATGGAAGCCCTTCTGGGACTGGAACAAGGAGAAGACTGAGGATGACAAGTCTTAGGACCTTCTAGAGGCAGGACCTGGCGTTAGGGAACCCGCAGGTGGTTCTGCTGGCGCATAGGTTTATCAGGGGCAGAAACAGGCAGAAAAGACTGGGAAGACTGTTTTGGGTGAGGTTGGGAAGGGCAGGCTAAAGAGTTTGATCTTTAACTTGTAGGCCTTGTGGATCCTGTGAAGAGATCAGAATAGGGCAGGGGTGTGGTCAGAACTGGACTTGAGAGGCTACTTGGGAGCCCCTATGTGGAGGGTTCCCTGAAGTGATCTTGGATGAAGGAAGGCAGGATGTGAGTGGGGTCAGGGGTACAAGATGGACCAACGGAGTAGACAAGCAGGTACGGGGCTTGGGAGACTGTCAGCAGGACAAGAGGCTGACCACACGGACACACTGTGGTGTCCAGCAGGACAGGAAGAAGCCAGAAGACAACAGAGCAGCATATCTGTGTGGGGGGAAGCGCATCTCAGGAAGGAGGGAGTGGCGCCACAGAAGGGGAAGCTTTGTAGGCCAAGATGGAGTCAAAGCTGCTCAGAATTACCCGGCCTTGGTAGGGGTAGCTGTCTTCACCCATGATGCCCTTGTTGTATAGGATGTACTCGAAGGCCTGGCTGGGGAGGCCCCTGCAAGAAGCACACACAGATGAGCCCTGATGTAGGTGGTCAGGACTGAGCTCGTTAGCGGTTTGCCTGGGTGGGACTGGAGGCCTTGGGTGAGGAGGGGTGGAGGGCAGTACCATTTGTCTGGCCTTGGGATAAAGCTCTGCAAACGCAGATAAGATTACTATAATCCAAAGACCAGCTCACCTTTATTACCACTGGGCACCCAGTAGGGACAAGTGCTCTGCAAATCCTATTGCTGGATCCCCCAGATCAGTCTGTTGTTTCCATCTTACAAATGGGTAGACTGAGGCTCAAAGAGACTGAACAGCTTGCCCAGGGCCACATTAAAAACCGTTGCCACTAACCCAATTCCAACTCATTGGGACCCCATGTGTGTAGAACTCTATAGGATTTTTCAGAGGCTGGTTTGTCAGAAGTAGATCTCCAAGTTTTTCTGCTGCGCTGCCTCTGGGTGGACTTGAACCTCCAACCCTTTGGCTAGCAGCTGAGTGTGTTACAATACCCCTGCCCCCTTGTATTCTTGGTTGTTTTCCTTTTTCATAGTAATTGTTGCCGCCTCATCTATTATATACTTACAATCTCTCTTGCTCAGCTAGATTGTCATGTCTGTGTTCTGTTGATTGCTGAATCCCTAATCCCCAATGCTCAGTCATATTTGTGGAATGAATGGATAAAAAAACTAGCATCCTGGACCGAAGCAAACAGACTATTTTGAAAAGTGCTTCAGAACTTCCTTGTTAGACTCTGGTTACGAGAGGTGTTTATAAGAGAGCAAACCAATGAGAGTTGCAACCTCTGGTGAGGATGGGTCATCCTTGAGTCCCGAGGTCTAGGTCAGGGCTCGCTACATGTTTACTGCTGGTGAGAGCAGGAAGCAGGGTTAAGAGGACTTCCTAGAATTCAGCTATAGGAGGAAGAAGACCGGCAGAGCTGAGGCCTGGGAAGAGGGATGGACCACAAGTAGACAGAGGGGTGAAGAATGGGCGCTTGCTCCAGGGGGACATGAAAGGCCTGGATTTATACAGATTATTTGCCAGGAAAGCCAACCGATGCTAATAGAGGTGTCTCAGAGTACAGCATGTGTGGAGAAAAAGGTGAGGGCTAGAGACACTAGGAACATGTGGAAATTCCTAACAACCTATTTAAACAATAGGCAGGTCCAGTAGAGACAGGCATGAACACTGCACCACATTTATAGACAAGTTCCTTCATGGCCTTTCTAGCTGGGGAAGCTTAGAGCAGTTGAGGACCTGTATATAGGCCCCCAGACATCTCTGTGTGGATCTAGGTTTGGGGAGTTGATGTGTTTGTTCTCTGCCCAGAGGCCTTGGTGGCGTGTGAAGCTGACTGTGCCATGGAATGAGAGGCAGGTGACACCTTGGAAACAGGATGGAATTAGAAACCAGATAGGTCTGGGCTCAGATCTCAGCTTGGCCCCATCTGGCTGTGGGGCCCTGGGCATGTGAGGTGACTTCCTCTATACAGTGGGATAAAGTTTCCACTATCTAGGCCAACGAGCAAGGTAATGTCTGTCAGCGTCTGGCACATACTTGACAAAGGAATGACACGGTTCCTTTCTTTCTCAGGAAACCAAAGTGCAACTAGAAGTAACCATCTGGTAAAGAGAAGGGGTCTGGGGCCCTCCTGCTCAGGGACATACCCTTGGCAGCCATGATTGTTGAAGTCCTTGGCGCAGTCTACCAGCTGCTGTTCTGCCTATAGGAAGGAACACAACCCAATGAGCAGGAGGCTGGGAAGGTGTCAGATGTTACACAAGGTGCTGATCCACACCTTTGGTGAAATCAATGCCATGTTAAGATGACCCAATTATGTCCTGAAGCATCAGACCCAGCCAGCACGTGTTGGGAGGGGCTTCGTAACTACCTGGTGGTCAGCAGGCGGGTGAGAGTGATAAGTGGACTTGCAGGTGTGAATTGTATGGGATTCTGAGGAAGAGGATTTCTCAGGCCTCCTGTAGTGCCTTGGGGGCAAAATGGTAGGGAACGCGAGACTTCTTACCAGAGAGAGCAGCTTTCCGCTGGCTATGGCGATAGCAGATTCCAGGGCCCCTGTGGTAGAGAAAGTCCAGCAACTGCCGCAACCTCCCTAGAAAACGGGGGGTCAGGCAGTCAGTAGCTGGGACACAGGGTACAGCCCTTTCCTCTGACTCCCTCCACTGACCCTTTGAGAACCCCCAAGGTCCCAGATGTCTTTCCGGTTGACAAAGCCCTGCTCCAGACTGGCCCACTCTGGCTCTTATAGGCCCGAGAGGCTGGTGTCCTTCTCCCACGTTTCAGTAACTGAGGTAACTGAGGCTTCATGGGAGCAGGAGCAGTCGCTAGTGCTGATGGACCCCCAACCCTTCTCTTTTGTCAACCAACCCCTACCATCTTGGGAGGCCTGGAGCCCCTCCCAAGCTCCACTGATGGTCTTCTAACGCACCTTCTCCTTCTGAATCGGTTTTCTGGCTTCTCTTCTCCCCAGCAGTTCCCAGCCAAAGGATTCACCAAAGTGCTGTCTATAGAACCCCACCATCCCCATCTTATTTCTACCCATGGTTCTATTGGTTAAACTCAAAACTCCCTCAACCTCCAGCCTCAGCCCTGACCTCCGCACAGACCCATTGAACTGATTCCACACGGACTCCACCAGGTGCCTCAGACACCTCAGACCACACCAGTCCTGCCTCATCTATCCATCTCACCATCCTCCACCACAGTTACACAGCCTCCTGACCTGGGGTACCTCCAAGACAATACCGATTGGAACCCTGACTTCCTGGTCTAAATCACAGCTCTGCCACACATCAGCTGTGTGACCAGGCCTCTCTAAACCCCAGCTTCATCATTTGTAGAATGGAATGACAATAGAAAGCAGTTAGGAGAGCTAGCTAAGTTCATGCCTGCCAAACAGTTAGCCCAGAGAGTCCAATGATGTTAGTTACGTTGCTATTGTTAATTTCCTCTTAGGCCTCCAACCTCAAAAATCACCTCTTTCTCTTTTTTCTCCCCTCACTGGCTCAATTCTCCACATTCTTCCTCTTAAAGTTCCCCTCCCCCTGTCCATTTCATTTAAATATTCAATTCACTGTTCTCGGTTCATTTCCCTTCATCCTAGGCTTCCTTCATCCTAGCCCGCTGAGGAAGACCCTGGTCTGAAGTTCTCCAAAACTGTCAAAGACAGAGGTGTGGCCACATACTATGCAAGGAGGCAGAGCAGGGTGGAGCGTTGGGACGAGAGAAGACACTTGGTTTTTATTGTTTCAAATCTACAGTCTTGTTTCAGTTTTTAAAAATGGGGATCAAATATGGAAATTGGTCACATTTATTTAACCTAAACAGGCAGTCTAGGGTGAAGTTAAATGGATTATTTTCTGACCCGTTTGGGATGAGGTTAAAATAGTTTACAAACTGAATCCCTTCTGTCACTTGTTTACCTTGGATCTTGGCCAAAGCCACTTTCTCTCTCAGTTTCCTCTTCTGTGAAGTGGTGGTTGATGGGTGCTGTTAATGTGCCGTGGAGTCGGTTCCGACTCTTAGCAATCCTGTACAGGGTTTCATAGACTGTAAATCTTTACGGGAGCAGAAAGCCTCATCTTTCTCCCACGGAACTGTTGGTAGTGTCGAACTGCTGAACTTGAGAACAACAGACCCCACCTCCGTCACTACCATCTGTAATCATGATGACCACAGTGACCACAGTCAGATAAGATACACCTAGGAGATTAGCCATCTCATCGCCACCCTCTTAGCCCATGTCCTGTCAGATGATGGCCCAGGAGTACTTAATATGAATGAGGACTTGGGAAATTCCTGGCAGGCCTCCCCTGCCCATCCACCCAAGAGTGACCAGCTTAAGTGTCCACACTTCCTGTTGGTTGCCTTCAATTGCCACATGATTCTCAGGTGGCCCCAAAAAACGAAAACAAAAACAAAAAAAAACTGACTTCTTTCCACCAACATTTACTCCTGAGAGGACAGAGCCGTTTTGGCTTCAGGGTTTTAAAGTTCAGAAAACTTGGCCAGCTCTGTGAGCCTGGAGGGTTTGAAGCTGTGCCTCATGACTTCTAGGAAAGAGAAAGAAAGTTTCTCACAGAGAATTTCAGTGAAAGGCAAGCGTTTCCAGGAGGGAAAAGTTAGCTGTATATTTTCTGGAACCGGGAGGTCAGCATCTTTCTGAAGAAGGTCATCATATCTCACTTCCAAGGGAAGGACCACAGCAGGCAGAGGGGACAGCTGGGAGTTTAGGACAGTTCAGACTCTCCTAAACTTCCTGGAACTCCCCAAACAAGCGGCAGAGTCCTCAGCTCTCCGAGTGAGTGGAGAGGTTCTGCCATCCACGTGCCAAATCCACTGTACCCTGCAGCGGGAGCGCTTCCCTGGAGGACTTGGTGCCCTGACCAGTGGATGGAGGAGACGAAGAGATTGCAGGGATGGCGCCTTGGTCTCCAGTCTCTGAAGGGTGTAGGGCAGATAATGTTTTGGCTGACCGTGTCGGGCAGACCACCAGTGGGAAAAACTGGGGGTGGTGGGATGACCTGTAGACCACCATAAAGAAGAGCTTTTCATCCTCTGGAGCAGCCCAAAGAAGTAATGACTTCTGTGGTCTCTCAGAATAATGCCCGGGATGAGGAGGAAACTAGAGTCAGGGATATGCTTCAGATGGTTGCGTGACTCTTTGGAGTGTTTCTTTGTGATGTTTTGTCTGAGAATGCGACTATGTTTCTAGAAAGGGTGCAAGTGAGCATGAATACCTGATTTTTCACTGATGTAACAAAGTGTCCTTTTTTCCTCCAGTCCACAGACGGTGGGTAGGGGCCAGTGCCTCGGAGGTAGTTACCTTTGGTGGCTGAACAATTCTGAAATATCCAAATATGTCTTTTCAGGGAGAAAACCCACAGACAAACAAGCAAAACTTTTTGTTGTTGTTGTTGTTAACACAAAAACAACAATACAATGGAATGGAATCACCAATCAACAACAATAAAAAATAAATGATAAAAATCAAGTAAAAATTAACAAGAATCACCATGAAAGAGCATGAGTGTCAGAACTCTTTCTCCTCCCTCATCATCTTCTGGTCCCAGATGCAGAATGATCTGCCTGCCCCCTTGGGAGTCCAGATCAGGGAAGTTAGGAGCCAGATTCACAAAGAAAAATGTGGATGCCCAGTGTCTTAGTTACCTAGTGCTGCGTGTTATGAACTGACCTGTGTCCCCACAACATATGTGCTATAAACCCTAACCTCTATGTCTGTGGGGTTGTGTGTTCCTTTGATGCTGTAAGTTATTTTGCCAGTATTTTAAGTACCTGCAGGGTCATCCAAGTTTCAGTGGAGCTTCTAGACAAAGACAGACTAGGAAGGAGAGTCTGTCTCCTGAAAACCATATAAATAGCAGAACATTGGTAGATGTAGTACCAAAAGATGAAAACATCGACAATAGCAGCAGAACATCGTCAGATATAAGGCCGGAAGCTGAGCGCTACAGGTTGGAGGACACTCAAAATCCCAACATGGAAAGAGCTGCCTCCTCAAAGTAGAGTTGACCATAATGACGTGAATGGACTTATAAAGCTTTTGTTGATGGGGAATCCTGGGAATCATTGTGGGGTAAAGCACTGGACTGCAAGGTCGGTTTGAACCACAAAGTCTGTTGTTCAAACTCACCAGCTGCTTCTTGTGAACCCTATACAGGGTCGCCGTGAGTTGGAAATAAGTTGACAGCACTTAACACCAACAACATACACTGGTGTAGCAGAACTCAAAATAGGAAGCAACAGCTGCAAACACCCATAATATCAGGATGTGGAATGTACAAAGTATAAACCTAGGAAAATTGGAAGTTGTCATAAATGAAATCGAATGTATAAAGATGGATTTCATAGAAATTAGTGAGCTTAAATGGCCTCATATTGGCCATGGTGAATCAGACAATCATATGGTTTCCTATGCCAGGAACAATAGTGGAAGAGGAATGGCGTTGAAGTTATTGTCATAAAAACATTTCAAGATCTGTCTGGAAGTACAATGCTGTTTGTGATAGGATAATATGCACATGTCTACAAGACTGGAGTCCTGGTGTGGCATTCGGGTTAATGTGCTGGACTGCAAGTTCCGTTTGAACAGCAAGGTTGGTGGTTCAAGCTCACCAGCTGCTCCTCAGAAACCTTATATAGGCTTGCTATGAGTCAGAACTGGACTCGACAACACTTAACAACAACAACAAACAAGGAAGACCAGTTAATACTACTATTATTCAAATTTGCACACCAACCACTAAAGCCAGGGGTAATGAAATTGAAGAATTGTAACAACTTCCTTAGGCTGAAACTGATCAAACATGCTACCATGCTGCATTGATACTTACTGGTGATTGGAATGTTGCTGTTGTTAAGTACCACGGAGTCGGTTCTGACTCATAGTGACCCTGCACAGGGTTTCCGAGGCTGCAAATCTTTATGGGAGCAGAAGGCCTCATCTTTCTCCCACAGAACAGCTGGTAGTTTCGAACTGCTGACCTTGAGGTTAGCAGCCCGATTTGTAACCACTACACTACTAGAGCTCCTTGGTGATTGGAATGAGAAGGTTAGAAATGAAGAGGAAGGATCAGTAGTTGGAAAATATGGTCTTGGTGATAGAAATGATGCTGGAGACTGTATAATAGAATTTTACAAGATCAGTGACTTATTTCTTACAAATGCCATTTTAAACAACATAAAAAGTGACTCTACACCTGGCCCTCACCAGATGGAAGACACAGGAATCAAATAAAGTACATCTGTGGGAAAAGACGGTGGAAAAGTTTAGTGGCATCGACCAAAACAAGGCCAGTGGCAGACTGAAACAGACCATCAATTTCTGGTATTTAAAATACTGCTGCCATAAATTCCAGCATCAAAGGACCACACAACACCACCGACAAAGAGGTTAGGATTTACAGCACATATGTTGTGGGGACACAGGTCAGTTCATAACACGCAGCACTAGGTAACTAAGACACTGGGCAGCTACGTTTTTCTTTGTGAATCTGGTTAGCCTAACTTCCCAGATCTGGACTCCCAAGGAGGCAGATCATTCAGCATCTGGGACCAGAGGATGGTGAGGGAGGAAAGGTAGAATTGTGACACCTGTGATCATTCTCCTTCTCCTTGGAGATTCAGAACTGACACAACCGCACTTAGCAACAACACCACTATGTCCCATATAATGTCTGGGATATGTTTATACTAAAATTTTAACTGAGGAATTCTGGTATGGTGCTGGAGAACACCACAAGTGCTGGTATTCTCACCAGTCATTCCTCGGAGACCCTATACAGGGTCACTATGAGTCGGAGACAACTGGATGGAACTTAACAACAACGTATTTTCTTTGGCAACAAAGAATAGGGGCCTGTGGGCCTGGACTGAGGAACTGCTGGCTTCCCAGCTGTCTCTGGAGATGAGATAGAATCCGGCTGGAGGCAGAGCAGGTTGCAAACTTATTTCAAAGGTTTTAGAGCAAACATTTAGGTTAGTCATAAACGCCAACACTTACCTGAGGCTCCGACCAAAGAATCTTTTGTTTGATTTCATCAAAGGTCATGTCTGAAAATTGGTTCAGGGCCACTGAAGAAAACAGAAACCCAAAGCATCACTCATAAGCACAGAGGGAACAATGAACCCCCCCACATTCAGCTGTGTGAACTTGGCTCTGTTAAATTTTTTTTTAAATTCATAAACTAACCCACCCATTAAAGCCCACTGCCACTGAGTCCATTGTGACTTATAGCGACCTGACAGAACACAGTACATCTGCTCTTTAGGGTTTCCAGGGCTGGAAATCTTTCAGGGAGCAGACTGTCTCATTTTCCTCCTGTGGAGTGGCTGGGGGGGTTTGAACAGCTAACCTTTCGGTCAATGCGCCACCAGACTCTCTTGCTCATATAGCTGTTGTTATTAAGTGCTGTTGAGTTGGTTCCGACCCATAGCGACCCTGTATAGGGTTTCCAAGGGGTGACGGGTGAGCTTGAACTGTCTACCTTGCAGTTTAAAACAAACCTGATAGTCCAGTGCATTAACCCACTGCGCCACACCAGCACTCTTGCTCATATAGTACGGTCCTGCACTTCCAGACTGATTTGGTAGTTTGTAACACGGTCGCTATGGGTTGGAACCGACTCAACAGCACTTCACAACAACAACAAACCCTTAATGTGCTTCAGCATCGTCTAGGGAGGGTTTAAGCAGTATAGGTACTCGAGCTGCACCCTAAAGGTGCGATGCAATCTGAGGGGTGCTGGGAGTTGGGTGCCCATGTGTTCAGAAGCCCTGATTGTGAGGACCAAGTACTTTCCTACCTCATCCCACACTCAGCCTTCATAAGAACCCAGGGAGAGGAGCATTATCATCTCCACTTCATAGCCAAGGAGAGCCCTGGTGGCACAAGGGTTAAGCACTTGGCTGCTAACTGAAAGGCTGGAGGTTGGAATCCATCAGCTGTTCCACAAGAGAAAAGACCTGACTATGTGCTGTTGTCAAATGCTGTTAAGTCGCTTTCTACTCATAGTGACTCTGTACTGGGTTTCAAAGGAGTGGCTGAAGAGCTTGAATCACCACCAACCTTGTGGTTAGTAGTCCAGTGCTGATCCTACAGTGTCATACCAAGACTCCTCTGTAGAGGCTATAGTCTAGAGTACAGGATGCTTCTAGTCTGTCCTATACGGTCACTAGGAATTGGAACTGACTGGTCGGCACACAGCCACAAAAACAACCAGGTCATAGGCAGTAGTGAACTTCAAACTCAGGTTTCTTCCCAGTTCAGGCTTGTTGCCTATATTATTACCAAGTTAGGAGGCACTGCCATCATTTCTAAGTCCTCAGCCAAAATCTTGATATATGTTATGTGTGTGCGTTTCTCACGAACGCAGATGTTCCCAGAGGCTGCCCGAGAACACAGCAATTCATTGGCAGAGTTCAGCATCTGGACTTAAATGGCAGGAACAGAGCAGGGACTTCTATACAGTTCTGTAACCCTTACAACCACTAGGAGGTCGATCAGCATTGACCTACATTGTTACACATGGGATAATAACACCCAGAGTTGAGTACCACCTCAGAGTCTGGGTCTCTGCCCCTTCTAACCTGAAGCCCCCAGTGCATCCCTGAGTCAGCAAGTGCTACTAATGCATCTCCTTCTGAACCTGAACTGCTCCCTCCACCCAAGGAACCGAGATGCCTGAACACAGGTGCCCCCCGGAAGTACTTTTGAATGTGTGGTTCCTAGCATTGTGGGCGTTGATCTTCCTCCAATTGTTGACAAATGTCTGCTGCTTTTTGTGGTATTCTTCTGTGCTGCTGTATTTCTTTTGGTGCTAAAACAGAACACATGAGCAGTCAGTCACACAAACAGGATGCAGCTCATGGAAGACGGCTTTTCTGTTTGTGAAGAGGAGGGATGGAGGTTTTCTTTCTGCCACGAGTCTCGGCCCATGACTGTGTGACCAGATTCTGGCTCTCTGATGTGAGAGGCAAAGCTGGCAGGTAGGTGTCTCCAGGACCCATGTGTGCTTGGAAGTCAGTTGATACTGTGAGGGGCCCAGGTGGAGAGATCTGCCAAGTGCCCAGGCCCTTTGTCAACTTTCTGACAAAAATCACTTTTCAAAAGTACAAGTATGAGTGTACTCCAACTGATTTGGCAATCAGCACACAAAGTGGTTTGAAAACAAAATAAGGAAATTAACTCCAAGATTTGAAAGGCTGCTGGGAAACTTTCACAAATATCATAGGAGGGGTTTGGGGAGACATGAACTGTATCTTTCTCGTATTTGACCAATTCCCCCGGGGAGCAAGGCAGAAAACCCCTTTCTCTACTGTCTCAAATCTGGTACAGTTTGAACAAATAACAGGAAATTTGTGAAACCTCAAAAAGAAGAAGTTGGATCTAACCTGCATCATCCAGGACTTAAAGTGAAACTTCTCTGCAAAAAAAAGAAAGAAAAAAAAAAAATTAGGTTGTGCATATCCCAGTAACAACGAATCTACAGGTAAGGAGAGCGACTTTAAACCTGACATTTGCATTTTGGGTAACTAAGCTAAATGTATTCTTATTGTTAAGTGCCGTCAAGTCAGTTCTGACTCATAGTGACCCTGTATAGGGTTTCCAATGAGCGGCTGGTGAATTTGAACTGCCGACCTTGCTGTTCAAACCAACCTTGTGGTCCAGTGCATTATCCCACAGGCCACACCAGCTAAATTTAGAGCACCAAAAACAGTTGTTTTAATGCAGAGTGCAAAAAAGGACTCATATTTTTTTCTTGTATAATCTCAATTAATTTTTAGAATCTATGGAGTTCTGGTGTGGCGCTGTGGGTTAATGCTTCAGACTGCAAAGCCGTTTGAACTGCAAGGTCGGTGGTTCAATCTCATCAGCTGCTCCTTGGAAACCCTAC
>NW_006408674.1:1137717-1143428 GCF_000296735.1 Chrysochloris asiatica
GGACCGGGCAGTGTTTTGTTCTGCACAGGATCACATTTAATAAGCGCCCACTCGATGGCACCTAATGACAAGAGCAACATGTCTCTGTATATTACAAAAAAAAAAAAAAAAAAAATTCTGACTTGAATGTTCATAATGATAATTGTTGTTGTTGTTAATTGCCATTGAAGTTTCAACTCATAGTGACCCTGTATAGAGTTTCTGAGAAATGACTGGTGGGTTTGAACCAGAGAAACCTTGTGGTTACCAGTCCAGTGCTTATCCTACAGCACCACACCAAGATTCCCTAATTATAATCAGTACTCCAATTAATCAAAACATTTAAAGCATGAGGATAAGTAAAAAGCATTGCTACAAAAATCCTAGAAACCTTTATTTAAAGAACTATCCAAATGTGAGGCTACTGTTTCTTGACCTAAATCCCATCCAGGCAGTGTAACCCTCCCACTACCTGTTTCCCCAGGAACTCTGTGCTCTTTGATTTGTAACACATTAAAAGGGCAATTTTTGGCATCCTCGAGGGACACAAACAGTGTTCCTTTTTAATGTTATTTAAGTTTTGAGAACAAAATGTCTGAAGGGACAAGATCAGGGCTCTAGGGTGGACAGGGTAAGGTTTCCCAACAAAACCCTGCTATGACAATCAGTGAACTATGAGTAGGACCACTGATTGTTGTGATGGTAACAATTTCTCAGTGTAACTTTCCTGGCCATTTTCCTCATCAATGCATTTTTCAGTTTTCTTACAACGTCTTCCTTCCTAATAAGCCCCCATGATTATCCTGTATCTTTTTAGAAAATCTATTAAGATTATTCTTTTGGAATTTCAAAAAAACAGTTGCCATAACCTACCACCACTTGTCTGTTAGTTTGTCATACTGTGGTAGCTTTTGTGTTGCTGTGAAGCTGAAAGCTAAGCCACCATTTTTAATACCAGCAGGGTCACCCATGATGGACAGATTTCAGATGAGCTTTCAGACAAAGACAGACTAGGAAGAAGGAGAGGCATACTACTTCCAAATGTTTAGCCACTGAAAACCTTATGAATAGCAGTGGAACACTGTCAGATAGCGCCAGAATCTTGAATATTAAAATGTTATGAAGAGCACCTGAATATTGTCAGGTATAGTGCTGGAAGATGAGTCCCTCAGGTTGGAAGGCACTAAAAATATGACTGGAGAAGAGCTGTCTTCTCAAAGTAGAGCTGACCCTGATGATCCCTCTTGAAGTACAATGCTGTCTATGGTAGGATAATCTCCATATGCCTACAAGGAACACCAGTTAATACCACTATTAATCAAACTGAATCACCAATTACTAAATCCAGTGATTATGAAACTGAAGAATTCTATCAACTGCTTCAGTCTGAAATTGATCAAACATGCAATCAAGATGTATTGATAATTACTAGTGATTGGAATGCAAAGGTTGGAAATAAAGAGGAAGGATCAGTAGTTGGAAAATATGGCCTTGGTGATAGAAATGATGCTGGAGGTC
The DNA here is from genome assembly GCF_000296735.1 of Chrysochloris asiatica. Lineage (NCBI taxonomy): Eukaryota > Metazoa > Chordata > Mammalia > Afrosoricida > Chrysochloridae > Chrysochloris > Chrysochloris asiatica. The sequence continues at coordinate 1,139,215 of NW_006408674.1, forward strand.
ACATGGTAGAATTTTACAAAACCAATGACTTATTTATTGTAAATATCTTTAAAAAATAATATAAAAGATGACTGTGCACATAGACCACACCAGATGGAATAAATAGAAATCAAATTGACTATATCTGTGGAAAGAGACAGTGGAAAAGCTCCATATCATCAGCCAAAACAAGGCCAGCTCATATGAAAACTCAGGCTGAAGCTGAAGAAAATTAATAAGTCCACAGAGCCAAAATGACCTTGAATATATCCCACCTGAATTTAGAGATCATCTCAAGGGCAGATTGGATGCATTAGACACTAATGACTGAAGACCAGAAGAGTTGTAGGATGACATCAAGAACATCATACAGGAAGAAAGCAAAAGGTCATTAAGAAGACAAGAGATAAGGAAAAGACCAAAACGGACGTCAGAAGAAACTTTGAAACTTTCTCTCCAGCATAGAGACGCTAAAGCAAATGCAAAAAATGAGGAGGTAAAAGAGCTGAACAGAAAACTTCAATGGATAGCTCGAGAAGACAAAGTCAAATATTATAATGAAATGTGCAAAGACTTGGAGTTAGAAAACCAAAGGGAAGATCAGGCTCAGCATTTCTTAAGCTGAAAAGAACTAAAGAAAAAATTCAAGTCTTGACTTGAAATACCAGCATCAAAAGCAGGTGGAAGGAATACAAGTTATTGCATTGCTCCCCAAGACCTCTTTAAAGTGTTCAATAGCAAAGATGTCAGTTTGAGGACTAAGGTGTGCCTGACCCAAGACGTGGTATCTTCAATAACCTCATATACATGGGAAAGTTGGACAGTGAATAAGGAAGAATGTGGAAGATTTGATGCATTTGATTTACAGTGCTGGAGGAAAATAATGAAAATACCATGGACTGCAAAAATGAACAAATAGATCTGTGTTGGAATAAGTACAGCCAGAGTGCTCCTTGGAGGCCAGGATGGCCAGATTTCATCTCTCATACTTTGGACATGTCAGGAGGGACCAGTCACTGGAGAAGGATATCATGTTTGGTAAAGTGGAGGGTCTGAGAAAAAAGAGAAAGACCCCCAATGAGATGGATCAGCACAGAGACAACAGCAATGAGTTCAAAAGTAGTAGTGATTGTGAAGTTGGCCCAGGACCAGGCAGTGTTTCGTTCTGTTGTGTATAGGGTCGCTATGAGTTGGTACAGACTTGATGGCACCTAACAACAAAAACAAAGTGAGACTGAGGGGTCCTGGTGTGGTGCTGTGGGTTAATGTGCTGGACTGCAAGGTCAGTTTGAACTGTGAGGTCGGTGGTTCTCACCATCTGCTCCTCGAAAACCCTATACAAGGTCGCTATAAGTCAGAATGGACTTGATGGCACTTAACAACAACAACAACAGTGAGACTAAAGGAGCCCTGGTGTGGCGCTATAGGATAAGCACTAGACTTCCAACCACATAGTTGGTGGTTCAAATTCACCAGATACCCCTCAGAAACCCTATACAGGGTTGCTATGAGTTGGAATTGAGTTGATGGCACTTAACAACAATACCAGTGAGATTAAGAGTCTTGGTATGGCTTTGTAGGGTAAGCACAGGACTACTAATGGCAAAGTTGGCAGTTTAAACCTATAAGCCACTCTCAGGAACTCTATACAGGATTGCTATGAAGGGGCTCTGGTAGCGTATTGGTTACAAGTCGGGCTGCTAATCTTAAAGTCAGCAGTTTGAAACTACTAGCAGTTTTGCAGGAGAAAGATGACACTTTCAGCTCCCGTAAAGATTTATAGCCTCGGAAACCCTGTACAGGGTTGTTATGAGTCAGAACTGACTCAAAGGCACATAACAACAACAACAATGAAAGTACGGAACTCTGGTAGGGCAGTGAGTTAAGTGTTTGCTAACTACAAGGCTGGCAGTTCAAACCTACCAGCTACTCTTCAGGAGAAGGAAGAGGCTATCTGCTTCCAGAAAGATTTACAGTCTCAGAAACCCAAAGGAGCCATGAGTGATACTGTGCCCTATAGAGTCACTATGAGCCAAACCCCGCTCCATGGCAGTGGGCCTTGTTTTTGGTTTTAAACGAGACTAGGACAAGTGTATTGCTGAGAAAACCCACTAATGTCAGAGACATGTTTGAGTCTGTTTTGGTTGGAATCAATGTATGCATGTATGAACTGGAACTCTACTAGCCAATACTTTTGGACCTACCCTTGTATACTCTATATTATGAAAGGAGCACTGGTGGGGCAGTAGTTAAGCACTTTACTGCTTAACTGAAAGGTTGGGGGTTCAACCCTCCAGCTGCTCCTCAGGAGAAAGATGGGGCAGTGTGCTTCTGTAAAGATTGCAGTCTTGGAGAGTCTATGGCGCAGTTCTACTTTGTCCTGCTGGCTTGTGATGAATCAAGAATCAACTCGACAGCAACGGGTTAATTTGTTTGTTTTTCAAATATGTTGTTGTTGTTAAGTGCCATCAAGTTGGTTCCGACCTATACTGACCCTGTACAGGGTTTCTGAGGAGTGGCGAGTGAGCTTGAACCACCGACCTTGCAGTTCAAATGACTGCAGTCCAGCTCATTAACCCACATTGCCACACCAGGACTCCGTTTTAAAATATATATTATGAGAAACAATTGCTAGGCATAAAAAGTAAAATTGTATTAGAAATGCATCTCTTAATGAGATAAATGTATTCATAGGTGAATAATTCTTACTGCTTGAAAGAGACAGGGTTCAACATTCATTTTTGTCTAAAATATGGGCTCAAAACTCCTGATCAAGTGAGCAGCTGGGAATAGAAGGCGGATTTTGAGAGGCGTGTCATTCACTTCCTTATATTCCTTCTGATATCCCAAAGCACGTGGTGCTCTATAATCTACAATTATTTTTAGGCCATGCAGCTGATACCACGATGAGGTCCTGTCTCCTTCAATTTCATTTTCACAAATGAACTGAAAACACCAGACTTGAAGAAAGATGTCTACAAGCTGTCCCCTGATATGAGGTAATGCCATCTCAGATTCAGGAAGAACGAGAGAAAAGGCTCCTCCTGCCTTCTGGTGATTTCTCCAAGCAAATCAGTATTAGCAGAGAGGGCATTTAACAGGAAAAGGGTCAGGAAATAGATTCCCTTTGCTTTATCTGTTCTTGTACCACTTTGGAATGTCTGTATGTTCCCCCAGGAATCCACACCCTAGTTTGAAGACCATTGCTTTATAGGAGGAGTCCCTGGGTTAATTGAAAGATTGGCAGTTCAAATCCACCCAGAGGTGACTCCAAAGTAAGGTCTGGTGATCAGCTTCTGAAAGGTCTGCCTTGGAAACCCTATGGAATGGAACGTTCTATACAGAACACATGGAACTGACATGATTCAGGATGGACTAACACCAACAGCGATATAGCTTTTAGAACTCCTTATGGAACATGTTCCAGAAACTCATGAGAACTACAGCCATGTTCCCTGGGGAAAATGTATAGACAGTAAAACCTACGAAAGCCAGAACCTGTGTAACAGAGAAACTGTCAGAAAAGGAAAACTCCAATATTTTCCACTAACATTGAGAAAGTGAAAATGTTTTATCAAAGGCAGAAAATGTGAGCAACTCGGAAAAGCAAGTGAGTCCCATTGAGGTCTGGCTCTCATTTTCCTGTGTGCCCAATATAGGTCTTTGTAGGGTTTCAGGGAATTTCAAGTCCTGCTAAACTCTGACTACTTCCAAGGAAGAGACAAATGTCTGAGGCAAGATGGAGCTAAGGGCAACTGATTGGCATTTGCTTCCGTAAGATTTCAAAAGCAACAAGGTGTGGAACTCTGGACTTCATATTTGCTGGAGGTTGGTGGAAGAAATGCAACAAATGCAGGCAGCAGCAAAGAGGGCGGGGCCAGAAGGACCTGCTGGTTTGGCAATAGCTTCTCATGCTCCAACCTCAAATGGATCCATTCAACCCAGTTGTGACTTTTTCAAGAAGTAGCTTTACTACCAACTTTCAAGAGGGAGCCTAGATTCAGAGGGCTTGGAGGAAGGTAGAATCTCCACTGAGTGGTATCCAATCTGTTTGGACTGGGCTGATGAAAGGAGATGGGGATAAGACCCTTGTGGTTCAGTCGTGAATAATTGTTATCAGGACTGACTGTGAGGGTTGGAAATGTAAAGGTAGACATTTTGTAATAAAAGGAGGTTGACTTTGCAGTCCAGGAGTGGAGGTCCCTGGGACCATCAAGAGAGAAGAGCGGAGAGCG
>NW_006408674.1:1145411-1155696 GCF_000296735.1 Chrysochloris asiatica
CCCATCTATCCCGCGTCCTTGGCCCCGAGCCCTTGACCCCATGACACCGTTGGTCACGGTGACTAGGTAGCCCGAGGGGCGGCGAACCCGATCCAGTTCATCGCCGCGTCTCCTCCTCGCCCCTTTCTCGCCGGCCCTTTCCACAGAGTTCCCCTTTCTCCTAGGGGTGTGTGTGTGTGTGTGTGTCCGTGCTCTGTTCCCACTGGCTGACACGGACCGATGGCGGTGCAAGGAGAGAGGTCGGAGCCCGACGACTTCCCCGGTGTGTCGTTACCCTCAGCTCCTTTATCTAAACTCTGCCTGTTCCTACCACCAGTGACCCCTCATCCTGTCTGCTCTCGCCCCTACACTCTCATCTCTGTGTCTGTCTCCACCCTCAGAGCCCCAATCTCTCTGTTTCCACTAACTGCATTCCCCTGGTCTCCCCTTTTGGCTTGGGACGAATTTATAACCACAGGAACTAGACCATCTTTGTGAGGATTCTCCCACCCATCTCTCCAAAAGGCATTTCAGTCTTTCGGCAGGGGGAGGTATTAGTACCAGAGAGTTCTTTCCCCTGTTTTACAAAGCTGAAAAAAGGAGGAAGATGAGTGAGAGAGAAACAAAACACGGACAACTTCAGTCTAAGGAAAACTGTGGACCGCACAGGGTGATTCCGGAAGGCAGGTTCGCATCCACCGGGCAGTGTCAGGCAACCAGTAGTAGGGCTGGGTTCTTTACTTATACGTTGTTGTTATGTGTTGTTGAGTGGGTCCCAACTAATAGCGACACATCCTTGGGTTTCCCAAGAGCGACTGGTGACTTTGAACCACTAATCTTGTAGTACAGTGCTTATCCTAAAGCGCCACACCAGAATTCTTTACTTATACTAGGGGGCTTCAAAAAAGTTTGTGGGAAAACAGATTTAAGAGATAATTGAATTTTTCACGAACTTTCGGAAGCCCCTCATATTATCACCCTGCAAGGTGGCATGCTTTCCATTTTACAGATGGGAAAACTGAGGCTTCAAGAATTGATGGTAACTTTCTAAGGACGTGTATAGAAGGGGTTCTTAACCTAAGTTTGACCTCCTTCAGCACTCTTTCTGCTCTATTGCAACCCAAAGCATTTTGATGTGGTCACAGAATTTCTGGTCAGAACTTAACCTCTCTCAAGGTCTCCTTCGGACCCCTGTTTCCTCCCCCAGAAGTTCTTAGTCCAGAGTCTGTGTTAAAGGCACCTGGGGGGACAGATTCCTGGAGTGTTCTGGGATTTGACTAGTGGATCTGCATGCTGTTGGGTGGTCTGGAGTCGATTTTGATTGATGGCGATCACAGGGGACAGATTAGAACTGTCTCCGAGGGCTTTCTTTACTGGCTGCAATCTACAGAAGCAGAGCTCCAGTTCTTTCTTCTGCAGAGCCACTTGGTGGGTTCATACAGCCAAACACCCTTTACCTCAGGAGCTAAGCACTTGCCCATTGCACTTCCAGGACTCCTCAGTGGGTGTGGTAAAGCTTGAAACCAGCACAGATCCTGTGCCTACCCTCATGTGTATTCAGTGTAGCCTGTGGGCTGACTTCAGGAAATAGACTTTTCAGATCTTTGTCAGACTGTGAATCTGCCCTGTCTGGATGTCCTCAGAGTGTGACCTTTTTATCTGTGCTTTAACACACATGCCTCAGAATAGACCTGGCACAGCTATTTGGAAAGTAAATCACTGGCCTTGGGATAAAACAATTCCTCCCTCTTGCCCTTCAGATGCTCTGGGACAGTCACACCCTTCTGCACATTAGACCTCAGACCTCAGATGTGCCACCTGTGCTGGGTCCCCAATGGTCCTACTTCATGGATCATTCCAGGGGGTCTGAGATGGGATGGTAAGGTGGCCAGGGCACTGGCCTGGTCAGTAGAAGACCATGTCTGGTTAAAGTCCTACTGCAGATCCATTGTGTGATCTGGGCAAACAACTTACCCCTTTTGGGCTATGGTTTCCTCATCTAAAATGGGTGACACGCGTCCCTGCCTTCCAGGGTTGTTAAATACAATCCTACAGCTTAAGCCCAGTTATTGGTTAAAATGTCCGGGGTCTGATGGCACTGAGACACCAATTCATACCAAATGTGGGCTTCTCCAGAGCCCATCTATGCTGTCTGCTCTTTGGTGCCTGCATTCACTTTCGTGGTGAGTTCTCTGACTCCAACCAGACAGCTCTCATTGAAAGTTTCTTTTGTATAGTTCCAGAGCTCGGTACTTCCACAGAGGTACAACTGAGGACGGGTTCTGCAGCTGAGACTTGGCTGTGCCAGGTGTGGGGTGCGGCACTGATTATTCAGTCAAGCATGAATTCAAGGACCTCTGTGAAGGGATTTTATAGATGGAATTATGGTTTTGTATCAGGTAATAATGAATAGAATAATCCTGGGTTATCTGAGGAGCCCAGTATAATCACCAAAAAACCACACCAAACCCATTGCTGTTGAATTGATTCTAACTCATAGAAACTCTGTAAGACAGACTAGAGCTGCCCCATGGGGCAGTAATCTTTACAGAAACAGACGGCCACATCTTTCTCTCTTGAAGCAGCTGGTCGGTTTGCAGCCAAGCATTTAAACCACTGCGCCATCAAAGGCTCTTGAATATAATCACCCAAAACCAATTCTAACTTCTTGCCATCGAGTCAACTGAGAGTCATAGAGACTCTGTAAGAAACAGTAGAACTGCTCCCCAGGGTTTACAAGGCTTTAAGTCTTTACCAAGCAAACTGCCATATCTCTCTTCCATGGAGCACCTAGTGGGTTCAAACAGGGGACTTTAAGGTTAGCAGCTGAGCACTGTAACTACCGAAACACCAAGGCTCCCTAATGTTATCACATGGGCTCCTAAAAGCAGGAGAGGAGGGTGAAGAAGACTGCCAGAGAGCTGCAGTTGAAAGGGAAGTCAGAGAGAGATGAACAGAAGGGAGCTGAGACATTTGAAGGGTGAGAAACTCCACTCAACACTGTTGTCTCTGAAGGGGACCATGAGTCTCGACATGTGGAAGGCCTCTGGGAGCTTGGAATGACCCCAGCCAACAGCCAGTAAGGAAATGGGGACCTTAATCCTACGATTGTGTGAAACTGGATTCTCCAACAGCTGGAATGATCCTGGGAGCCGCCCCAAAAGAACATCAACTGACCAACACCGGAAGCAGAGGAGCCAGCCAAGTCCACTTGGATTTATAGAAATGTGAGATAATAAATCATGTTGTTTTAAGCCTGAATGTTTGTGGTAATTATTAGACAGCAATAAAAAGCTAATATTCAGGCAAGATGCCTATTCTGGCAAGTACCTTTGGTAATGAGAGGGTTGGTTGTGGTTGAAATCTCTGTTGAACATGAACTTTATGTATTTTTAGAGTCTGGGAGATTAAGAGAGAAGAGAGTTTAACCACCAGGTTCAGGTATCATTACCACCTGTAATGGTGGTCTCGGGTCATTAGACCCTGTTTCAAATGCTCTATGTGAACACACTGTTAGTCCTTACTAGCCATCCTCATTGTATAGATGAGATGCTGAGGCACTTAGATAACTTGCCATACAGCTAATTAGGAAGAGAGCTGGGATTTGAACCCCTGCCCAACGGAGTCCAAAGTTCTACTCCAAAAACATGAACTTCTGACCCAAGGGAAAGGCTGAATGAAGGTGGCAGTCCAGAGGTCTACCTGCCTTTCCAAACTTTCAGGCCTCGGAATTCCCTGGGGTTTCAGCTGAGGTCAGGCGCTCAACCTAACACACTTCCCGAATTCACAATCAAAACCTACATGCAGAATGCCGTGGTCTGACTGCTGTGGTAATGGTTACTGACTCCACCTCTTGTTGTTGTTGTTAAGTGCTGGTGAGTCGGTTCCGACCCATAGCGACCCTGAAAAGGGTTTTCCAAGGCTATAAATCTTAACGGGAGCAGAAAGCTTCGTCTTTCTCCCGTGGAGCAGCTGGTAGTTTCGAACTGCTGACCTTGCAGTTCACAGCCCAACTCATAACCACTACGCTACCAGAGCTCCTTGACTCCACTTCTATTTACCCATTTTCTTTAGGCCAAATCTGCTGCTCTCCCACCTCCACGTCCCTGTCAGACCTCTGTCCACCATCCCTACTGTCACCTACAGCTTTTCAGATCACCGGTGAGAATCAGCCTCTTAGCAGATAAGTTGGGCTGCTCACCAGATTTATTTCTGTACATCACCCCTAGCGTCTCAAAATAATATTGACGGCAATAAGAATAACAACATCATAGCTATCATTCCCATGGATTTTGCTATTTAATGCTCTTAACAACCCCCCTCCCCCGCACGAAGGTTCTTATGCGTGTATAACACACACCCACTTTCCACACGAAGGAAGTGAGACTTAAAAGAGAGAAGTAAGCTTGCTGGTAAGTGGAGGGCCTTTATTCATACCCTGTGCTGATTTGATACAGTAGGCAGGTCGAGGCTTGGTTAAGCAGCTGAGTGGATGGCTATCTGTAGGGATGCATGTATAGATAATGGCTACAAGGAGGGATGGATGGGTAGATAGCTGAATGACTTCATAGCACTCTACAGTGGGAGCACATCCCAGCTGAATTGGCCTCACTCTTACGTCTGGGCTAAGCTGGAGCCCAGAGCAGTCTGGCAGCCAGCTCTCCAGGGCCTTCTTCAGTCTCTTATTCGCAGGCTCGCACAACCTATACTCCTTTGTTTCGTAGTTAAGACCCTCAATGATCTATCCCTATCCTACTTGCCAGTGTCCACCACTAGCCAGCCAATCTGCTCCCTGTCCTTGGCACACCCCCACCACCATCCCTTTATGCTTGCTGCATTCTTCTCCGGCATAGTTTCCCCACCCTAATTCCAACTGCCTCCCACTTGAATCTCTCCTCCCTGAGACTTCCTATCCCTGAACTCACGAGTGAATAAGCTACCACTGTTATGCTGAAGCCTTCACCACGTTGGAGAGTCCCTATAAAACTGTCTGATTTTCAACCACTTTGTGTCTGTTCAGTGTTAGTTCTGCATGGCAGTGCCCATGCCACACTGGTAGTTAACTGTTTGAAACTCTTCACTGGTTTCTTGCAAATGGAGGTATTAGTGTCCGGTGTCCGATACCCTGCAAGCACAACATCCTGGTAACCATTGCTGTTCGTTAGTTCCAACTCAGGACAATCCCCCAGGTGCGTGGTAGGACTGCTCCAAAGAGTTTCCAAGGCTGTGATCTTATGAAAGGAGATCACCAGGCAGGCCTGCCTTCCAAAGTGCCTGTGGGTGGGTTCAAACCACCAACCTGTCTGCTGGAAGTTAAGCACATAACCATTTATGCCACCCAGGGACTCTGCAGGAACATTGTTAAGTGCCGTCGAGTCAGTTCCGACTCACAGCAACCCTGTACAGTATTTCCAAGGAGCAATTAATGGGTTTGAACTGCTGGCCTCGTGGTTAACAGTCCAGTGCTTGTCCTACAGTGCCACACCAGGACTCTGCAGAAGTTGTTGTTGTTATTATTTATTCGGAGTCAGATGGTAAAAGGCCTGTGGCATCGAGGGTGATATTTGAAGGGTTTTACGACTCTTTGGTGAAGCACAGATGTGGAGATGGGCTTTGTCAGTGAGTATGAGGTTTGAGGGGAAAGAGGAAGAGAAAACAGCAGCTGGGGCTGGGGGAAAGAGCCAGAGCCGAGAGGATCAGCAAGTTTGCTTGCATCCTGCCTTGTGTGAGCAGAACATTCCAGACTTCCCTTCCCAGTAATAAGAAGTGGGCCTCGCCTACTTCGGGGTCATGAGTCACTTGGTCTGAGTGTGGCTAATAATTACACAGTAAACACAGGCTGATAGATGCTGATAAGGGTCTGGTTGAATTAAAATGGGAGCGGGCAGGGCAAGAGGGGAGCCCCCATCATTTCATCACCAGGTCTCTGGAGGATTCAGGGCCAGCCACTAAGGACTCCCTGGCAGGTCCTGCCCACCCGCTGGACGCACTTATCTGTCCACCTTCTGACTGCCCAGTCTTCTTTATACCTGACCCCTCACTACATCTCTTAGACCCTGCCTTTTTGGAACATTGCTGCCACTCCTCTCTCTACAGCCAAAAACTCTGGGTTTTGACTCCTTTAAGGTTCAGATGGAGACACTTTCTCTGTAACTCTCTCCCTAACCAGCCCCCTCTTTCTCTTGTGACCGTATTTTGAGTTCTTAACCGACTGCTGAACATCTCTCCCAGGGCTGGGAGCTGCAGGAGACATCCACAGAGTCAGGCGTTCCCAGCCATGTGGAGTCACATGGGAGGGAAGAGACCACAGGAAGCACACACTGACCTGAGAGGGGTACATGAAATCTGGAAAGGCTTCCTGGAGGGAGAGACATTTGAGGAAGGTGAGATTCAGAAAGGCAGAAGAAGGAGAGAGGAGATGGTACTCTAAGTGCAGGGTCCAACATTAGTCAAGGCAGGGAGATGGGGAGGGCTGTGAAGCAGAGTGTGTTCTATTAGTGCTGTTGCGTTGGCTTAGACTTATGGTGACCGCAGGAACGATGCCACTCATACACACAGCACAAAGTCACCTGACCACTGATAGGAGCATGATTGTTGCGGTGGTCACTGTGTAGTACCTTCTAACCAGGGTCCCACCTTCTAGCACTTTATTGGACAATACAAGAGGCTTAAAAATGTTTGTTGAAAATGGAAAGAAAAGATAATGTAATTTTTCCATGAACTTTTTGAAACCTCTTCATATTCTCATGTGATCAATAGAGTTTTCGTTGACTAATTTTTGGAAGCAAATCACCAGGCTTTTCTTCCTAGTCTTAGTCTGGAAGCTTATCTGACACTAGTCTGCCATAGGTGACCCTGCTGGTATTTGAAATGTCGGTGGCATATCTTCCAGCATCACGGCAGCATACATGTCACCATAGCACAACACAGTGATAGGTAGCTGACGGGACCTGGAGAATACATGGACTCTCAGACAAGTGGTCTTGCAATGAAACTCTGGGCTGGACACCTGCTGTGTGCCCGACTCAGTTTTTCTACCTGTAAAATGAAGACAGAGATGCCTACTATGCTGGGATTGATATGAAGGGACAGGCATGGTAGATGTTTGTGTTAGTTTCCTGTTGTAACAAACACATGCTTAGAGCCTCAAAACAATGCAAATTTTTTATCTCATGGTTCTTTGGGTCAGAAGTTCAGGTGGGTTAAACAGGTTCCTCTCCTCTGGGCTTCGCAAATCGAGATCCAAGCAATTGGAGGGCCTGGGCTTTCATCTGGAGATTCTAGGGGCGAATCTGTTTCCAAATGCATCAGGTTGGTGGCAGAATTCAGTTCCTTATAGTTGTAGGACTGAGGATCCTATTTCCTTGTTGGCTGTCAGCAAGGCCACCTTTAGTCCTTCTCACATTGTTCTCTTCATTTTCAAGACAGCAACCATACATGAAGCCCGTCTCATGTTTCACGTCTCTCTGACTTCCCTACGTGCTGCACTTCTCCTGCTCCCATCTGGAGACGGTCCTCTACTTCTAAGGATTTATGTGATTAGATTTGCCGGGGTCTGGCCACGGCAAGGGGGTGAGGACCCGAAGATGGGGTGTCCGGTGACGATAGTGAGAGAGAGAGATAGAGAAAAAACAGACACAAAGAAGACAGAGAAAACAGGTACAAAGAAGACAGACACACAGGCTTGATACAAGCTGCCAGACAGACTGCTCAGTGGCTGACATTTTCCCTTCTCGCACTAACTCTAGGTGGGATGTCTGGAGAGGCGAGAGAGAAAAGAAACACTTGGAGACCAGAGTAGATGCAAAACCGGCAGACATCCTCTTCATACCCTGCAAGCAGTAATGCCCCCATACTTAAGTCTGTGTCTGTCTTTTATTTCCTCTCTTTCAGGGAGGGATCTTTACAGAAGAAGAATGGTATTATTCAGACAAGACAATCTTTAAGATAAGTTAAGCCAGTAAACCTTACTTAAAAACCAATATTCCTTTCTTCTTTACTGGGTTTAACCTTCACTTGGATCAAACTGATTGAATCCAGGGTGGTCCGAGGGAGTTGCCCCATTGTCCTTAATCCCGTATTCCCAGAATTTACCACTCCACCTCAAGTGTATATACCCCGGGCAGTTCCTCTCCAGAGCCTCCCTGCTTAATCCCAGTAAACCTGTCCTTGTTCGTCCTCTGAGGAAGTTTTACTGCCTTGGTTCTAGGGGGAAAATCTTGACCTTAGAAACTTAGGGGGATATTGCATTTCTCTGTGGACATCCAGGGCTCATGTTTGGAATTAAATAAATATAACTGAACACTAAGATGAAAAACAATTTGCTATCAACTGCCAAGTGACTAGATCTGTTACACTCGAGCCTATAGGGCCTCGAACCTCTGCACAGTCTGCCACCTAGATTCAGTTCACTTGGATAATCTAGGCCATTCTCCCTGTTTTCAAGTCTGTAGCGTAGTGGTTGTGAATCGGGTTGTGAACCTTAAGGTCAGCAGTTCAAAACTACCAGCCGCTCCTTGGGAGAAAGATGAGGCTTTCTGCTCCCGTAAAGATTTACAGCCTTGGAAACCCTGTACAGGGTCGCTATGGGTCAGAACTGACTTGACAGCACTTAACAACAACAACCACCTTAGTTTAATCAGCAACGTCTCTTTTGTGGTGTAGTATAATATAACATAGTCACAGGTTCCAGGGATTAGGATGTAGACATGTTTGGGGAACTGCCAATTAACATATGGTAGAATTAGTCATAATAGATACTACTGACAGACTATGGTGTGTACTTGGTTGGTGTACATGGGATTAGAAAGTGATGAAGCTGGAAAGTTAAGATGTGGCCATATCTTGGGGTCTGAAATGACTTCTGCTGGGTGAGGCCATGATAGGGTCTCTAGGAGTCCAGCACTTCAAAAACAGCCCCGTGCATATGAATGACCTGGAGGGTTTGTCAGAATGCAGGCTTCACTTCAGTAGGCCTGGAGTGGGGCTTGAGCTTTTACATTTCTAACAAGATCCCAGGTGATGATGATGTTGGTTGTCTAGAGACCAGGCTTTGAGGAGACAAGATCTGGTTCATTCACTCAACAAATATCCACTTTCGAATTTCACTGTGTATTGGGGCCCATGGTAGGCAGTGATGAATAAAAGAACCCTGTTTTGCCTTCTTATACTTTAGGCTTTAGTGGAGTAGAACAGGAATGAAGTAACAGATTACGTAATGAAGAGGAAAAGGAGACATGAGAATGTGTGATAGAGATGGGGGTCTAGCAAGACTCATCTAAGGAAGTCAGATCTGTGTTGAGATCAGAAAGGTGCCTAAGTATTGCCTCAGAGAAAAAGAGGAAACAGCCTCCACAAAGACCCCGAGATGAGAAGGAATGTGGTTGGAAACACAAGAAGGCTAGCGGATCTGAAGCACAGAAAGCAAGGGAAAGTGGAAGTGTATGTGTGTGGAGTGTATGTATGCGGTACTGGTGGTATAGGTCTTTGGTGCCACAATGAAGGTTTTGAATTTTATACTGATGGGATGATTTTAGAGAGTTTTAAGGAAAAGAATGCTATAATCAAATTTGTGTTTGAAAAAGATCACATTGGTTATGGGTGGAAAGGAGTCCTGGCTAAGCATTGGACTGCTAACCACAGTGTCCGCGGTTCAAAACAACCAGCCACTTCTCGGAAACCTTACACAGGGTCACTATTAGTTGGAATTGCCTAGACAACACTTCACAATAACATGATTGGAACATGGACTTGTTAGCTGCTATCAAGTGAACCCCTGACTCATGGTGACCCATTAGGTTTTCATTGGCTGATTTTCAGAAGTAGGTTGTCAAGTTTTTTGTCTTAATCTGATGTAGTCTGGGGACTCTGTGGAAACCTGTTTAGCATCACAGCAACTTGCGAGTCCCAAGGGACAGATAGGCAGTGACTGAACATGAAGCGCATTAGCTGGGACTTGAACCCAGGTCTCCAGCATGGAAAGCAAGAATTCTACCATGGAACCATCAATATCTCTTTGGAAAATAGACTCGTGGGAGGATACATGCCCAAGAGAACATGTGGGAGGACTAGATGCATTGAGAAGGCAAGATTACACAAGCTGGTGGCTTGGTCTAGGGCAGTGGTTTTTAAAGGAAGGAGAGGTGGAGTTGGGGTGACCTCTGGGATTCTGGTTTACACAACTGGGTGGGGTGCCTAAAAAGGCCTGAGTGTGGACAGAAAGATGATAAGATTAGTTTGGTCCAGTTGAGTTGTAGTTGGCTGTAGAACATCCAAGTGGAAGTGGCTTTGGGTGGTGGTGGTGGTG
>NW_006408674.1:1156227-1158658 GCF_000296735.1 Chrysochloris asiatica
GAGGCGGTGGAGGTGGTGGAGGCGATGGTGGAGGTGGTGGACATGGTGTTGGAGGTGATGGTGGAGGTGGTGGTGATGATGGTGGTGGAGATGGTGGAGGTGGTTGGTGGTGATGGTGGAGGTGGTGGTGATGATGGTGGTGGAGATGGTGGTGGTGGTGGTGATGGTGGTGGTGGTGATGGTGGTGATGGTGGTGGTGGTGGTGGTGGAGGTGGTGGTGATGATGGTGGTGGTGGTGGCAGTGGTGGTAGAGTCTGTTTTGACTCATAGCGACCCTATATAAGGTTTCCAAGGCTGCAAATTTTAATGAGAGCCGGAAGTCTCATCTTTCTCCTGCTTTCTCCCTTGAATTAGAGGGGTTTTATGTATCACTTCCAAAAGGGGCAAGCAGCCCAATGCCAAGTTGATCCTGATCCACAAGGGAAAACAATAAAATGGATCCTGATTTATGTAAAATTTTAACATCTTGTTCATCATGGCATTTTTATGTGAATTTTAACTATTTTTTTGAATGTTGCCTTAAATATTTCTCTCTCATGAATGAATCTTAACATTATGCTGAGTGAAATAAGCCAGTTGTAAAAGAGCAACTATTGTATGATTCTTATTGTTAAGTGCTGTCGAGTTGGTTCTGACTCGTAATGACCCTGTATAGTGTTTCTGAGGAAGAGTTGGTGGGTTTGAACTGCTGACCTTATGGCTCACAATCCAGCGCCACACCAGGATTAGGAAAGTGCATAGAGACCACAAAGGAGCTCTGGTAGCATAGGGGTTACAAACTGGGCTGTGAAGCACAAGGCCAGAAGTTCAAAATTACCAGCTGCTCTGCAGGAGAAAGATGAGGCTTTCTGCTCTCGTAAAGATTTACAGCCTCGGAAACCCTGTACGGGGTTGCTATGAGTCGGAACCAACTCCGCAGCACATAACAACAACAACAGCATAGAGACCACAGGGAGGGTAGAAGGGATGGGGGGAGGAGGACTCAGTGTCTAGGAGACCCTGAACTTTTGTCAAGAGTGGTGGTGTTACTGGTCAGATAGAGACTGAGGATCCTTGAACCCATGGCCCTTGGCCACCCTTCAGCTCTGGAATTGAACTCACACACCCCCGTGGCTCATTTTTCAGTCAATCAATAGATAGATACATAGGGGTGCCAACACTAATGAGGTGCACACACCATAGAATGGTCAGCCATTGGAGATCAAAAGGGTAGGATTTTCCTAGGGACAAAACTCAGAAGGGTGGGTTAAGAAAGAGGAATGGAAACAAGAACCGCAGGGAGGAAGTGACGTATAAGTCACGCTATTTAGGGTGTTGCCATCATGGAGATGACTTGCTGAATGTAAAACTGATGATCTGCTCTGTAAACAAACCTTCACTCCATTCACAATGACAAGTTGCAAAAAAAAAAAAGAGTGGTGGAAAAACTGTGGGAATGAATAAGGATGATGGTTGAATGTTGTTATTAAGTGCCGTTGAGTTGGTACCGACCCATAGCGACCCTCTATAAGGTTTCCGAGGAGTGACTGGTGAGCTTGAATCATCTGTCTTCTGGTTCAAACCAAGCTAATGGTTGATTGCTTATCCTACAGTGTCTCACCAGGACTCCATACATTATAGTTGTTGTTTTTAAGTGCCGCGGAGTGAGTTCCGACTCATAGTGACGCCATATAAGGTCTCCAAGGAGTGGCTGGTGAGCTTGAATCACTGACCTTGTGGTTCAAACCTACCTTGCAGTCCAGCCACACATAAACCCACGGTGGCATACCAGGACTCCTGTGGTTTAATAGCATGACGTTGTTGTTATTAGGTGCCATCAAGTCAAAGTGGAATCATGGCAACCCTATGCACAACAGAACAAAACATTGCCCGGTCCTGGGCCAACCTCACAATTTTTGTCACATTTGAGCCCATTGTTGCTGTCACTTTACCAATCCATATCTCTGGGGGTCTTCCTCTTTTTCTCTGACCCTCCACCTTAAAAACATGATATCCTTCTCCAGTGACTGTTCCCTCTTGACAATAGGTCCGAAGTATGAGAGATGAAGTTTGGCCATCAAATCAAGCTTATGGCCATCAAACCAAGCTCCTGGCCTCCAAGGAGCACTCTAGCTGCACTTTTTCCAACAAATATCTGCTTGTTCTTCTGGCAGCCCATGGTACTTTCAATATTCTCTTCCAACACCACAACTCAAATGTATCAATTCTTCTGCTATCGTCCTTATTCACTTGTCCAACTCCAGCATGCATATGAGGTTATTGAAAATACCATGACTTGGGTCAGGCACACCTTAGTCCTCAAACTGACATCTTTGCTCTTGAGACACTTTGAAAAGGTCTTGTGCAGCAGATTTGTCTAATGTCATATGTCATTTGATTTCTTGACTGCTGCTTCCATGGGAGTTGATGGTTGATCCAAGAAGAATGAAGT
>NW_006408674.1:1159714-1163722 GCF_000296735.1 Chrysochloris asiatica
GGCTTGAATTTTTTCTTCAGTTCCCTCAGCTTGAGAAATGCTGAACGTGTTCTTTCCTTTGGTTTTCTAACTCTAGGTCTTTGAAAATTTCTCTTTAGCTCTTGTACCTCCTCATTTCTTCCATTTGCTTTAGCATCTTTCCGCTGGAGAGTAAGTCTCAGAGTCTCAGAACAGCATGAAACATATAATTAATTTCACTGAACTATACATGTAAAGATTGTTGAAATGTCCAATGTTTTGTTTTTGTCGCAATAAAAACAAGAAAACAAACAAAAATATTACTTACCTCTATTACTGATTTTTTTGCAAGTCTCCACTAAAATATTATCCCTGAAGTGGGTGTTCCTTTTGCCTCACCATTGTCTGAGGCCTGAAAAAGCATCTGTGAATCGCCTAGTGCCTCACACCAAATCAGAGCATTAACTTGAGACAAGCCAGGGCCTCGCAGTATTTGTAATAAGGGGCACATGGCTTTGTATCATCCAAGTTTTAGGGCAGATACCCTAGTCTCAGTCAGCCCCTGTTTGTCCTTGTCACCCTACCTTGGGCATCACCCTTTCTCCATCTTTGCTCGAACACGAGTCTCATGAGTTGCTTTGATCACTACGGAGTCTGCAGTGCCTAAACTAGGTCTGATACACGGTAATCCAGTCATCAAGTCAGTCCCACTCACAACAACCCGATAGGACAGAGAAAAACTGCCCATAGGACTTCTGAGACTGCAAATCTTGACTAGCGGAGTCTGCCACAGCCTTCTTCCAAGCTGGTGGGCTCAAACAGCTGACCTTTTTGAGGATCACTGCTTTAACCACTGAGTCACAAGTGCTTCTTGAAACAAAGTGAACCCAAACTAAACCCACTGCTATCGTGCTGACTCTGACTCAGAACAGCCATAGAGGGCAGAGCAGAAACACTTCCCAGGGTTTCAGGGATGGTAAATCTTCATGGGAGCAGACTGTCTCATCTTTCTTCTGAGGGCTTGAATCGCCAGCCCAACGCTTAGCCCATGGTTCCACCAAGGCTGCTGGAAACAAAGTGCTCTATAAATACATCATGAAGAGCAACAACAGCTAATGGCTATCCTCAAGCACTTGCTGTGTTCTAACCAGCTCATTTCATCCTCACAATTGCCTTGTGAAGTAAGTGTTCATATTGTCCCCATTTTCCAAGTGGAGGAATGGAAGCCCAGAGAGATTATGGAATGTGTCTCAGGTCCTACAGCTAGAAAGTGAGTGGTGAAGCTGAGATTCTAACCAGGCCATTCTGACTCCAGAGCAGCATCTCTCAACTTTAATACCAGTGGCATTTTGAGTATGTTTTGGTTGGGGGCACTGTTATGAATTGAATGTGGCATTGTAGGATAAGACACTCAACCTCAAGGTCAGTTTGAACTGCAAGGTCGGTGGTTCAAAATTACTAGCCACTCCTTGGAAACCCTATACAGGATCTCTGTAAGTCAGAACCAATTCAATGACACTTAACAGCAACAACAAATAAGAATTGGAATGCTAACCTTTTATTCATGTGGATGTAATCCCATTTTGGAATAATTTTTTATTATGTTAATGAGACGATGTTAGTGGAGTATGTGTTCTAGGTTATATGAGATATGAGATTTGAGCTATGAGGAAGCTTCAGAAAGTTTGTGGGAATGAGGGATATCATTGCTGACATCGGATGGCTCTTGGCTGAAAGCAGAGAATACCAGAAAGATGTTCATTTGTGCTTTATTGACTATGCAAAGGCTTTTGACTGTGTGGGTCATGACAAGCTATGGACAATACCGTGGGGAATGAGTGCTCTGGAACACTTAATCATACTCATGAGGAAACTCATGAGACCAAGAGGCAGTCATTCCAATAGAACAAGGGGGCACTGAATGGTTTAAAATCCAGGGTTGTATTCTTTTACCATACTTATTCAATCTGTATGTTGAGCAAATAATTGGAGAAGCTGGATTATATGAAGAATGTGACATCAGGATTGGAGGAAGACTCATTTACTACTTGTGATATGCAGATGATACAACCTTGCTTGTTGAAAGCAAAGAGGACTTAAAATACTTACTGATGAAGATCAAAGACCATAGCCTTCAGTATGGATTTCACCTCATTGTAAAGAAAACAAAAAGCCTCACCACTGGACCAATAAATAACATCATGATAAATAGAGAAAAGACTGAAGTTGGCAAACACTTCATTTTGCTTGTATCCACAACAAACACTCATGGAAGTAGCAGCCAAGAAATCAAATGATGTATTACATTAGGCAAGTCAGCTGCACAAGAACTCTTCAATGTGCTCAAGGGCAAAGGTAGCAGTTTGAGGATTAAGGTGCATCTGACCCAAGCCATGGTATTTTCAAGGGTCTCATATGCATGTGAAAGTTGGACAAAGTACAAGGAAGCCTATATAAGAATTGATGCATTTGAGTTGTGATGTTGGAGAAGAATATTGAAGGTACTGTAGGCTGTCAGAACAAGCACATCTGTGTTGAAAGAAGTATAGCCGAGTGCTCCTTAGAAGTCAGGATGGTGAGACTTTGTCTTCCATACTTCAAACATATTACCAGGAGGGAATAGTCTCTGGAGGACACCATGCTCAGTAAAGTGATGGGTCAGCTCAAAAGAGGAAGATCTCTAAAGAGATGGATTGGCAATGGGTTCGATTGTGAGGATGGTGCAGGACCTGGCAGTGTGAAGTTCTGATGTGCGTAGGGTCAATAGGGATGCTGAGTCAGAACCGATTTGATAGCACCTGACAACAGGTATAAAAAGAACTGATTAGGCACAGAAGCAAGCAAGCACAGCTGGGAGAGGCAGATGCCAGCCCACAGGGGCACAAGTCCTGGTACCATAGTTGGTTGCAGGTTGGGCTGCTAACTGCAAGGTCAGGAGTTTGAATCTACCAGTCACTCTACATTAGAACAATGAAGCTTTCTGCTTCTGCAAAGATTTAATCTCAGAAACCTTATACAGGGTGGTTATGAGTCAGAACCAACTTGATGGCACACAATCACCAACCACCACCACATCACATGAAGATTGCCAAGGAACCAAGAACAGATGTTGAAAGAGACAAGAACCCACAGAGTGTCTTTCTTTATAGCTGGTGCCTTGAATTTGGACTTCTAACCTCCTAAATTATGAGAAAATACATTTCTGTTCACTAAAGCCATCTGCTTGTGGTATTTCTTTCATAGCAGCTTTAAAGAACTAACACAGGGGTTGTGGTACACTGTGGTTTTAAACTTCCCTGGCTTTTACGCCTTAGATAACAATAGCAGCCCCCCCCCCCACACACACACTTTACCAGTTAGGACAGCAAAAATTGTCTTTAGACATTGTCTAATGTCAGCTTGAGGACTAAGGTGTGTCTGACCCAAGCCATGGTTTTTTCAATAACCTCATATGCATGTGAAAGCTGGACAGTGAATAAGGAAGATCGGAGAACTGATGCCTTTGAGGTATGCTGTTGGAGGAGACTATTGAAAGTGTCATGGGCTGCCAAAAGAACCAATAGATCTGTTTTGGTAGAAGTGCAGCCAGAGTGGTCCTTAGAGGCCAAGATGGCCAAACTTTGCCTCTCATACTTTGGACATATTGTCAGGAGGGACCAGTCGCTGGGGAAGGAGCTTATGTTTGGTAAGGTGGAGGGTCAGAGAAAAAAAGGAAGACCCCCAACGAGATGGATTGGTGAAGTGGCAACATCGATGGACTCAAGCATGGCAACAGTAGTGAGGCTGGCCCAGGATCGGGCGGTGTTTCATTCTGCTGTACATAGGTCACTATGGGTTGGTACCGACTTAATGGCACCTAACAACAACAACAACAACAACAACAACAACAACGTTCTCTCTGGAAGGCAATCTCCCTTCCTTCCTCCTGCTTGAGAATCACTGCTCTAGAGATTTATTCTTGGGTGCTGTTAAGTTGATTCAGACTCAGAGTCGAACTGCCCCATGGGACTTTCTTGGCTGTTGTTTTTAAAGGAGATTACCTTTACACTC
>NW_006408674.1:1165197-1168951 GCF_000296735.1 Chrysochloris asiatica
CACAAGGTATACAGGCTCAGAGCATCTCAACGTAAGCTTGTAGTGACCGTTAGGCGGTGAAAGAGTTAACAGTGACTTTTTTTTTTTTTTTTTTTTGTATTCCCGACTTCCAGTGGATGCTGGGGCAGCGGTTCAAGTCAACGTGACTTTGTGTTGTGACTCTGTTTCCCTCTGGAAGTTCCAGGGCTCCGTCCAGTTTTGATTGAGGCAGCGGCCATTCATGCTATCGGATGTTATCCTAGAGCGAGGAGCGACGTTAGTGCCTGAACGAGATTGCGGCATTGGTGTGGAGTGACGTGGTTCTCAGCAGAGAGGACTCCGTTTCATCCAAGTGACTGGAAGACGGGGAGTTCTGAGACCTGCGATTTTGGCTGAACAAGCTGCTTTGGAAATTGACATCACCATCAGCGGAAAGATTTGTCAATGACTGGACTTCAGGGTATGGTATCCCCCCTCCCTCCCACCCCCCTCCCCACCCAGTTATAACAACTACATGGAACATGCTGGGAGGATGCCTGGGTGGCCAACTCAACCCAGGGGCCTGGGCTGGGGAAGGATGGAAGCAGGGTTGGTGCTTAAGATTCGTGTATGCACGGGTTCTGTTTTCCATTCTGAGAAGAGTGAGGGATCGAGGAAGGACAGACCAAGAGTACACTTGTTTAAAAGAGACAGGAATTGAGGGCGACAGGGTGGGTATTGGGGCAGAGTCTTAAATGATGCAGAAAGTCATATTCCGGGTCTACAGGAATCTAAGAACAAGAAAGGATTTGTATTCTTGGAGAAGCACATACTGAGAAGAAAATCCAGAGAAACCAAACAAATATGTACAATATCATATAGCAAGTGTACACAGGGAAGGGGGCGGCTGGGTCCGAGCCGGGCAGCTTCAGGTTGGAAGTTTTGGTTCTATTCGGAGTGAAGACTCGTAAAGGCTTTCTTCGTCCATTACAAATGATTGGTCCAATAAATATTGGGTTACCTGAAAAAGAGAGAAAAGGAAAAGAAGTGGCAGGGTTACGGGGCTGTGGGTACCAAACGTCTTGAGGGAATCGCAGTAGAATCAGGGTCAGGTAGGCATATGAGGCAAAAAACACTGAGTTATTATTTTGGTAAATACTAGTATCTGTCTTTGACTGTCTGGCTTGCTAAATCAGCAGAGCATGGGACTGCTAACCACAAGGTCAATGGTTCAAAGCCACCAGCCCCTCCTTGAAAACCCTATACAGGGTCATTATGAGTTGGAACTGACTCAAAAACACTTAAGAACAGCATCTGTCTTAATTTTAATAATATATTGATAGTAAAATCAGGGGTGGCTCAGTGGTAGAAGTACTGCTTTCCATGTGAGAGACCCAGGTTTGATTCCTGGCTAGTACATCTCATATGTAGACATGACTTCTCTGTCAGTGGGGGCTTACACGGAGCCAAGACGTTGAATAGGTTTCACTGGTGCTTCCAGAACAGGGCCGGGGAACATTTTAGCTGCCAAAATTTATAACATCCTTTGTGGGCCATACAAAACGATCAGCTTAAAAATTAGCCTGCTGAATTTGGCCAAACATTTAATTAACTCACGCCCAAGAAGCTCTGGTAGCATAGTGGTTACGAACCAGGCTGCGAACCACAAGGTCAGCAGTTAGAAACTACCAGCTGTTGTGTGGGAGAAAGATGAGGCTTTCTGCTCCCATAAAGATTTACAGCTTCAGAAACCCTGTACAGGGTCGCTATGAGTTGGAACCGACTCCACGGCACATGACCACCACCACCAATGTGATAACTGGAACTGTGGTTGCCCCACTCTGTTCTAGAATAGACTGGCAATAGACTTTTGACAATCCATCAGTGAATACCCTATAAACCACAATCATATGATCTGCAATGAGCCATGGGGCTGTTGTGCATGCAGCTGTCGTCAGACGTATCTAAGATGTGGGCAGGTACAGCATGTGGCAAGTTAAAGCGAATACTTTCATATTAGAGCACCTCCATGGGACAGGGCAGGTGGTGTGATTCAGGTCTGCTAAGTGTAGAAAGAGAAGAAACAGAAAAGAAAGAATTTGAGCACATCCTAGGCCAGTTTCATCAGTAAGAGTAAGGACAGTGCATTGTCATTTTCATATAGAGCAATAATGTTTATCTTTTGATGAAGGAGCTTGACTTGTATCTTTGAGCAGGTAATAAGTTTAAGTTATCTAAACGATGGCAGTCAGATGCGTGGATGGGGAGTAATTTCAGAGCTGATCCTGGGCACTGTTTTCCACAGGTAAGGGGCTGACTTGAAGGTAGCTAACAATAGTCAAAATTACCCTTGTTTGCTTTAAGTTCATGTCTCATTAAAAAAAATGTTTCAAAAAGTGTCAACTGTGGAATCCAGGTGGTGGGTGTGTGAGGTCCACTATATATTTCCTCCAATGTTTTTGGGTGTTTTAAAAGGGTCATAACACAATGTTGGGAAGACACATATTTAAACATTAGGATTATACGAGCGTGAGTCAAAAATTATCCGCACTGCAGTTATATTGAAACGCCTGTCCACATCCATGCCTGATGACAACGTTGAGCGTGCGTGTGAAACGATTCTGTCGAATAGATGAATGACAGTGGATTATGTGGCAAGTCATATGCAAATCAGCCATGGCTCTGCCTAGGAAATCATCCACGACAGACTTGGGTTTTGAAGAGAGCAAGATAGGTACAGAAACAACTCACAGATGAACAAAAACAGAAGCATTTGGACATCTACAAACAAAATTGTCAAGCCAAGGAATGCCAAGAAAGCGTGAGGCTACAGAAGAGTCCTGGTGTGGCGCTGTAGGATCAGCACTGGACTGCTTACCACAAGGTTGGTGGTTCAAACCCACCAGCTGCTCCTCAGAAACCCTATACAGGGTTGCTATGAGTTGGAACTGACTTGATGGTACTTCACAACAATAACAAAAGCTGAAAGAGACAAGGATCTTCCTCTAGAGTTGATAGTCTAGCCCTATTGGCACTCTCAATTCAGACTCCCAGCTTCCAGAAATGTGAGGAAATAAATTTCTGTTCTCTAAAGTTATCCACTTGTGGTATTTGTGTTATAGCAGCACTAAGACTAAGACTAAGAATTCCAGAAAGAAAGAAAGAAAGAAAGAAAAAATGTATTAGTCTGAGACTCTTCTGACCAACGCTTCAGACAAATCAAGTCTTTGTTGCTTGGAATCCTCGCCGATCAACTCTGCTCCTGGGAAAGACAGACATGTCCAATATGCTGATGAATGATGATGTCTGATTAAGCACCCATTCCCAGTCTCTATGGTAAGAGGCCTTCACACATCGGTCTACTTTAACCCATAAACTCATGGTAGCCCCAAGTGTATCACAGTATGACTATGGAACATAGGATTGTTCATGGCTAATTTTTTTTTTTAAGGTTTTTGTTGTGGATTGAGTAAAAGTTTATAGGGCAGATCGTCAGTTTTACATTCAACAAACCATACACCTTGTTTCATTACAATGAATATAATCCCATCCATGTACCATTAGTTATCAGTGTTTCTCTCTATTCACTTTAGCTTTTTTTTTTTTTTTTAAACACTCAGGCATATATAATAATTTACACCACCAAAGGCCACATTCTGCAAGCCTGCTTCCTGGCCGCCAGCTCTCAGTCCCTCTCTTCCCATGAATCTAGAGTCCTCAGCTGCTCCCTCTTTCCTTATCTCTGTCTCTGCCTCCATCTCTGGTGTCACTGCTTCTCTGGACAAGTTCTCGCATT
>NW_006408674.1:1172513-1184240 GCF_000296735.1 Chrysochloris asiatica
TTCCCCCAGCTGTGAGCCTTCCAACCTTCTAAGTATTCCTTATATGTGGTTCAGAGTTCTGGGACCAGCCCCTGAGCCTGCTTGGTTGGGTATTCTGTGTTGTTGTTGGCGAGCTCCTGCTACACGTCCACCCGATCCGCCATCTTGTTTGTTCTCCTCCACTCCCCTGCTTTTGTTACAAAACTTTCACCTTTACAATTGTGAGAGTCGCAATTGATGGCTGATTTTTCAGGGGTGGACCACATACCTTTCTTCGGTAGCCCCTCTGGATAGATGCAAACCTCCAACCTGCACCACCCAGTGACTCCACTTCAATAAAGAATGCAAACCAGAGCCAAACCCATAAGTTGATTCTAATTCATAGAAACCCTATCGGACCTGTTCTTCAGGGTTTCTGAGACAGTCAATTTTTTATAGGAGCAGACAGCCCCATCTTGCTCCTGAGGAGCAGATGGTGGGTTTGAACTGCCGACCTCATGGTTAGAAGTCCAGTGCTTTACTAACTGCTAGATAAATGGATTTCTCTGTAGCTGTAAGAGAGAATGAGGAAGCTTCTTGCATCTCAATAGGAAATGATCTCCGTGATAAGTTGTTAAAGGTAAAAAGACTGCATCAGAGTAAAGTAAGTTTGCTTGTGGTGACATTGTTGCCAGACATGTGGCTCAGAGCTTTTCACTGTGTCATCTTTCTTATATGTAACTTTTGTAACTTGTGATCATATTGCCTTTCAAAAGAGATGGTATAACCTTTGCGTCCTAGGAGCTGTCCTTTCCCTTAGGGAAGATTGGACATCCTATGATGCAATATGGAGAGAGAGCTTGCCTCTCCGCAGGGAACAGGAAACCCACTACCTACTGCCACTGAGTAGATTCTGACACATAGCGACCACCCGATAGGTTCCTTAGAGTTTCTGAAATAGTTTAAGTCTTTCCGGGAGCAGACAGTCTCATCTTTCTCCTGAGGAGTGACTGGTGGGTTCGAACTGCTGTCCTTGTGGTTAGTAGTTCAACATTTAGCCCGCGGCACCACCAGAGCTCCTTGGGAATAAGGAGGGCTTCCTCAAAGTGAGAGGATCTGAGCTGAACCCAAGAGGACTCAGGAAGGGACCGTGGTTGGGGGTGGAGGGTACACAAGGCAGGCATCCAGAAAGAGCAGGAGATAAAGCAAGCATGAGTATGAAAATGCACCTGCTTACCTTTGCTTGGTGTTCTATTTTGTAGGCAGTTTGTTGAAACTGGCGAATCTCTCGTATAATATGGGATATCTGTAGGAAGGAAGGAGAATTTTAGAAGAATTGGCTCTGGTTGTGCTACTCCTCCATCTCAAGACTTCACAAAATTACAGAAGGGGTTTCAGCAGTGAAGCCCCACTTCAGCTTCTAAATTCACATCTCGTTGCCTCCTAGAAGATTCCACTAAAGCGTCATGGTTTCCTTCAAATCAGCAATCTGTGATACTTGCCAAGACCCTATAGGCAAGAGTCACAAACTGCTCTGTGATGGCGTGGAACAAAACAAAAAAAGACAAAACCCTCAAACTCCCTTACCCAGTAGCTAAACCAGAACTTGATGGCTTCAGCAGAAGTTAAAGGTACCTGCTCCTTGTCAAGTGTCTACTGTGTGCAAGACGATGCTCAGGGGTGTCTGTCCTCTCAGCAGGACAGTGCCTTTTTACCTTATGTCTGACAGAAAAATCATTTCATCAAACAAAAATCTTAGGTGGAAGCCCAATCTACAAAGCAGATAAAAATCAAGATTTTCTGCTCAGAGGGGTCTCCTTGCTCCAACCAACCCACCAAACTCACTGCCATCAAGTCGATTCTGATTCACAGCGACCCTGCATAGGGTTTCCAAGCTTTATGGGAGCAGCAAGCCTCATTTTTCTCCCGAGGGACAGCTGGTGGATTTGAACTACCGACCTTGCGATTAGCTGTCCAGTGCTTATCCTACAACATCACCAGGGCTCCCTCTTTGTCCCAAATCCCAGGGAAAATTTGAAAACTACTGTTTAGGAGGTGCTGCCTAAGAGCTAGTGATGTTTCTCTGACTACATAAAGCAAGTGCTTATATGAACAATGGATCCCCTGGGTGGTGCAATAGTTTGTGTGATTTGCAATGGAAAGGTTGGAAGTTTGAGTGCATTCAGAGGCACCTTGGAAAAAATCAGCCACTGAAAACCCTTGTTGTGTTGTTAAGTGCCATGGAGTCAGTTCCGACTCATAGTGCCCTTACATAGGGCTTCCAAGTAGTGGTTGGTGGGTTTGAACTGCCAGGCTTGAGGTTAGCAGTCCAGTGCCTATCCTTACAGTGCCACACCAAGACTCCACTGAAAGTTCTAGGACCCAAAAATATCCCCTGAAGTCTTCCTAAAACAAAACAATAGTTTAGCTCAACTAGTAAAAAATGTCTGCTTTGAACATTATCCTCTTGTAGAGATCTATCATTATAGGGTCAGATTGTCATCAGCAACTCAAAAGATTAAGTAGGAAACTGGGGGGTGGGCAGTGAGTTTGTTAAGGAGGGAGGAATGACTAAGAAAAGATGGCTGAGAAGAATGTCAGCAATGCCACTGACGTACAGGCACAAGCTGCTGGATTGCTGTGTTTTGATGGAACTGGTGTATATGCTCAACAACAACATCCAAATAAAAACAACAACAAAAAATCTTTAAAATCAAAACACAACCTAAGGAGCACAGTTCTACTCTGACACACATGGGGTTACCATGAGTTGGAGTTGACATAATGCAACTTTTTTTTTTTTTTCTTTTAAAATATAAACAATATCTGATGAGGTTGAGAGAGGCATGGTCCCTTGTGGTCCCTGATGCTGCCTGACTGCAGCCCAAGCCCAAACCTGAAGGTCAGGGGCAAAAAGAGCAGGCTTTGGAGATAGACAAACTCCCTTGGCTCTGTCCTTTACTTGGTGAGTGACTTTGGGCTGGTCGTTTGACCTCTGCAAGCCTGTCATCTGTAAGGGCATGGCATGTATGGCACGTGCTGTGGGCACCAATGAGCAGTTTCTATTGGCCATCCCAATTTCTATCACCACCTGGGGGAGACCATTCGGCGACAGGCACTATTTCCCATAGAAACGCCTGTAGTGGAGAACAGTAAGATTGCTCACCTGTCAGGAAACAAGAAAGTTCAGGGCTTGCCAGATGCTAACTGTGCACTTTAATGAGAAGGAGGGTTCTTATGGAGAAGTCGGATTCAGGCTCTCAAGTGCAGCCTGGTGGGCAGAGCTTGGGTGGACCCAGGGCTGGCGTTTGGGATTGGTTAGCCCCACCCACCCCCCTGTGGGAACGCACCATTCTCATCTTGGAGAAGTTGACCAGGCCGTCCTCTGTGTAGTTGGGTGTCCCTTCTTCGATGAAGGCCAGGTCGGTAAGGTACATCCCCAGGTAAGGGACACAGGGAGGGTCACAACTTCAAAGCAAATGGCATTAGCAACAGTTTTTCACTTAGAAAGCATAAGAAGAGAATACCTCACATGCATTATTTTACTTTTCTAGAGGCAAAGAAATTTCTAGTCATTGAAAATAATTAATAGAATAATGCTTTTCGGCCTGGGTTTGTTAACTGGGTCTGAGGGTCAGTCCTCATGGTGGTGGGAGTGACTTGGTGCTGATTGGTCTCCCACGCAAGCTGGGTCTTCTCGGTCAGGGTCCTTCCCTCCCCAGCCAAGAAGGCACTGTTTGATCTCTTTGCCCTTCATCTCAGACCCTGTCCCTCGGCACTGCCTAGGAAACTTGTCACCAGCCCCCTCCCAGCCCACCTTTCCTTCTGTCTCATGACTGAAATGCTCCATAGAAACCCCGCCCCAGGATCTCCCCAAGAGGGCTTTCCTGCCCCACCCCATTCCTGTCACCACCAAACACCCTCTCCATCCCCTCGCCATCATCTACACTGTAGCATGCCTCTCTGACTTGTCCTGAGGTTGACAGTCCTGATGCCCTGGGTGGATGCTGGGTAAGTGGGCTATTCTGGGGTGGAGCCCAGTGACCACTACAATTGTGGCAGGGTTTCATTTAGCTCCTCCAGGGAGGCTCCTTGCCCAGTGCCCCACAGCTGCCTCTCAGCTCAGCACAAAGACGAAGGTGATTTCCAGCACAGCCCCACCTTTGTCTGCTCCGAACCAATCCAGAGGCAGGGAGCGGTGGGAGAGCAAGAACAAAAACCCAGCCTCTCCTTCATTCCCTGTCTGTGTGATCTGGGTCCATCCTTTCCCTCATGGTCCTCAGCCTCAAAGCACTGAGACAATTAGAGGGCCTGAGAATTAATGAAATGACCTTGGTTCATAGGGTGAGAAAGGGATTCGATTTTCAGTCTTTCCCTGATGCTTAAGGAGAGAACCGCAGCTTGGTAACAGGATGGCTCTGTGGCCTTGAGACTGTCTAACATTCACCAGTCTCCTCCCTCCTTTTATTTTCTTTATAAACTAATAGCAATGGGGGTCAGGACCAGAAAGCTGGCAACATCAGCACCTTAAAATTGTTTTGCTCTCATCTCATTTTTTTTTTTTTAATGGTAACCTTGTATTTATGACAAGTCTGTTGGTTTTTCCTGTCACAATAAA
Organism: Chrysochloris asiatica; assembly: GCF_000296735.1. Taxonomy (NCBI): domain Eukaryota; kingdom Metazoa; phylum Chordata; class Mammalia; order Afrosoricida; family Chrysochloridae; genus Chrysochloris; species Chrysochloris asiatica. The sequence goes on from NW_006408674.1 coordinate 1,177,090, forward strand.
AAGTTTTTCTTTTTATTTAAATTAACTTTTTTTGGGGGGGTGAGTTAATGTAAAGGCGACACGAATAAGTAAGCACAGGTACAATTAGCATATGGGCATGGCACAGTCATGAAGGAGGCAGACACCTGATGTTCGGGAAGCAGCCGGTGGAGAAATGTTTCCCAAATTGTAGAACGTAACCCTTTCATGGGCATTGAAATGAGCTTAGTGGTTCTTGATGAGTTTTTTAATCAAAGGAAAAAAAAAAAAGGCATAGAGCAGAAACTATGGAACTCACTGCACAGAATAAAGATATATGCTATTTTGTGAAATTTTGTTCCTGTTACACATTTGTCTACTGAGTCACAATGCCAGATCGATTCTTGTGATGAGTTGTGATTAAAAAGTGTGGCTCACGCACATTGCCAGCCCTTCCAGGGTCCTTCTAGCCTGATTACAACACACCCAGGGTTTTATTTCCTCTCTGTCTTCCTCCAAGTCTGAAGAGCAAGACTTGTGAATCTGATGGAGAAATAATTTAAGGACCCGAGAAGCCACTCTGGTGTTTGGAGGTTGAGGTGGTTTGCTGACTGGCAGGGCTAGGTGGCATTCCACCTCTTTACCTGGTCACGTGATGAGGTCTGCTGGACCTCCATGTGCACAAAGACCCTCTTTTCTTGGGTTGACGGAGATGGGGTGGGGGTGGGGTTAAGTGCCTGCAAGCTGCCTGTACCTGCTGGAAAGGTCCAGAAACTTCCTGAAAGACTGCAATCCAAACCAGTGAGGATCTTATCTGATCGCTGACTTGGATTTCCTAAGGGATTGGGGTTTGGGACTCAGTTGTGGGAAGGTGATGAATTTGCAACCTAACATTTGCAAATGGCACTCGAAGCCCCAGAACCAAATGTCTGTCCCTATTTACTGTCTTCTTAGTGAGGAGTCTCAGAGGAGTGTCATGGAGAACATACATTAAGTCACACACACACACAGAGCAAATCCACATATACAACAACCAACCATAATCCAGAGCCATGCAGGGACATGTATGAGGCTTTCAGAGGGGCCGAGTAAGGTGGAAGATAGGAGTGGAGTAGAGGGCTGGCAGAGGGCACTGAACCATGCTGAAATCTGAATGAAAGGAAAACAGAGTGGGGGCTTTGTGTAGGCAAAAGACCCCAGCATCTGGCTACATCAGTGTCTGGTGACTCCCAGCACCCAGGTCTTTCCTGTGGTTGTTTTGAGTCCCTCTCCTCAACTTTCAACTAGATGTTTCCATCTTCCAAGAAGCTCCCAATTATGCTAAGTGGAGCTGCAGACATCTAGTGGTGCCAATTACCAGAAGCAAAATGTTCATCCTGCCTGTACCCAACCCCATGAAACGGGGCTGGTGACATCTGCATCCAGTCTGCTTACCTTCCTTCTCTTCTTTGCATGGGCCCAGTTATGGGATCGGCCCCTGTCTCTTACAAGTCTCTGCTGGCTCTGGTAGGGGTCTCCTCTTCTCTCGCCTTGAGGCCACATGATGGGCATTCAGGGAGGGAGTAGAGGAAGCCTTGGGACTGGACTGTGTGGACTGAACCTCTGAGGGCCTTGGTCCAAGGCTCTGGCACTGGATGCTGGGATATTTCCCATTGTCATCAAGGCAATCCTGACTCTTAGCGACATGACAGGGCATGGTAGAACTGCTCCCTGGAGGTTCTGAGGCATTTTTATGAGAGCAGAACGTCTTCCTTTCCTCCCATGGATTGGCTGGTCGGTTCGAACTACTGACCTTTCAGTTAGCAGCCCAATGTGTAACCCACTGGGTACTGAAATTTGAATAAAGAGGGAAAAATTGCAGTGGGGAGCAGAGTCCAATCCTGCGGTCACTCTCCTGTACAGGCTGGTTGGATTGTTCTTTGCTTTATTGCGCCACGCAGATGTCATTTATTTATTTTTTAAAAAAATCTAATTGAAGGTTTGTGGCAACTGCATTGAGCAAATCTATCAGCACCATTTTCCCAACAACGTGCACTCACTTCATGTCTCTGTGACACATTTGGACAATTCTTACAATATTTCAAACTTTTTCATAATGCTATTGCACACTTAATAGACTATGCAACATATTGTGGAGGTTTCAAAAAGTTGATGGAAAAATGGAAGAGAAAGACAATGGAATTTTTCCATGAACTTTTTTGAACCCGATTTGTAGTGCAAACATTAACTTTTATATGTACTGGAACCACAAAACTAGTGAGACTCTCCTTATTGCGATATTCATTTTACTACGGTGGTCTAGAGCTGAACTCACAACATGTCCAAGATACGCCTGAACATCAGTTGCTTCTTTGTGTTAGCAGCAGCAGACCAGGTCTCTGTTAAGTGTTCATAGGCAGAAAATGAAGCGAACACAGAGAGCAGGCTTTCTTGGAGCCCCTGAAACCTGGAGCTCTGGAATTTCAGCCTTTGAAGTCATTTTATCCACAGGGCTGAGTTTTCAGGAAAGGCAGGATGGCCAGCTAGCTGACCAGCTTCTCTGTGGTCACTCTCATCCTTAATTTAGGGAAACAATGGGGGAAAGCTTTTAATACAACAGCCTGCAATGAAAACGGGACCCCAATTCAAATCAGAGACCAAAGGTACAGTTTTTCCAATGTTTGCAGGGTTGAGATTACACCAGGCCAGTAATCAGTCCTCAAAGCGCTTATGACAGTATTTTATTGCTAAATTTAGTTCTCTGTCAAATTTTGCAACGTGGAACTGTGGGAAGGCTCTGGTCACTAGGAGGTTGAGAGGGGAGAGAAGTCTTATGAGTTTCCTAAGGGTGTGAGTTTGGGAAATGAGACGGAAAGATGAGGTCATTCTTGAGATGCCCAGATAGGAGTCTGAAGGGGCACACACAAGGATTGTAGGTGGACCAGAGGATATCAAAGAGGGTGACTATGGGAGTGAAGTCTTGGCAGATAAAGGCAATAAGGCCAATCTTGAGCAGTGCTCCATACATAAGATTGAATATTTTAATGACAGGCTGACAAAGATGCCCAAGACATATGACTGGAGCTGAGAGCCTGCAGGGTGAGGCCCACCGCTGGACTCCTTGTCTGGATGGGTCATCAACCAGGCTCACCGGATTGCTCCTTCGTCTCTCTGCCCACTCTCCCCTGCCTGGCTAAGCAGACCTCTAGTGTTCATAGCGGCTTTGCTCTAAATGAGAATCATAGAGTCTTAGGAGAAAGATGCAAACCTTTGCCCCAAGTTTGCGCATTCCCATCTTCCTTGGCATGGTTTGGCCTAACTCTTCATAGGCAAGAACCTGGTTTGCATAAAGGTCTCTGGTCCCAGAGAGCCCTGAGGTCACATTTGCTCTGTGTTACAGGAGCAGAGGCATCTGGGAGAGGCACTTACACAAGCCTAAAGATAACCTGAAAGAGGGAAAACAGTGAGGATGGGGATTCTGAGACAGAATGGGGCGGCAGTGGAGGCTGTGGACGAGGAAGCCATGTGAAAGGGGCGGATGGAGTAACGCCTCCGGAGGGAGGACGGACGGACAAATTGGTGAAGGCACGATGGGGCAGCTCCCCACAAGCATAGTCCACAGGGGCGGGCTCCAGGGAGCCCAGGCGGAAGAGAGACGGCTGGACAGCACAGATGGGTGGAACATCTGTCTGAGGACACAAAGTGGAGATGGTCAAGGCAATGGCACACGGAGCTGGCAAAGGACACACCAAGAACAGCAAGAAGAAAACAAGGACACGCCGCAGTGACAGGCTGGCAGAGTTGGCTGCCATAGCTGCTGCCAGGGCTGGAGGGTTTGATGGATCCCAGTCCACAGGTTTGGGGAGCGGGTGAACTCTGGGGGACTCCTCTGGCTGTGATCACGTGATTCCTTGCAGATGAAAGAAAAGTGGGCTCTCTAGGGAACTAGGACCCTAGGACCACCCAGGGGTCTCTCCAAGAACCAGGAAGTAGCTAGTCGGGCAGGGAGAGGGGTCAGGAAACCATGAAAGAGGAGAGACCATCGAATGGGAGTGATAAAAGCAAATTTCACATTTCACATGCATGGGGGGCCCCTGTGGGTACATACAAGCTGCTTTCCCTGGGACAGCTCCCCTAGGGCTTTATGGGAGGCAGCCTAGGTAAAGGGGGCACCGGACAACAGGCCAGCCTGCATTGAGTCCTGGCTCGCTCACTCTGGTCCTATGTTTTTGGCTCAGCCACTAGCTTTTCAGTTTCCTTGTCTGGAAAAACGGGGTGTGAAAAGCTGCCTCACAGCAGCGGTTCTCAACAGGAGGTATTTTGCTCTGACTCTCCCCAGGTGATCTTTGAGATATTTGGAGACATTTTTGATTGTCCCACTGGCATCTTATGAGTTGCGGCCTGGGATGCTGCTCAGGGTTACTGCAGGACAGTTATCCTGGTTAGAATGACCATCATTTCAGGGTGAGAAACCCTGCCTTATAGGGGATATGGATAGGCTTCAATGCATTTATGGCTGGGATAACTTTTTGAAAACTACCAGATGCCATGATTGGTCAAATCGTTTCTTTGATTCCAAGATGCCACTGTCTAGAAAATGCTTGCTTTCTTGATTTGATGGCTACTTCGCATGTAAACAAGGAAACATAATCATAGCCAACGAACAAGTTGATTTTTTTGTTAGGAGTATTATGATGTAAAGAAAAAAAAATGTGCATTTTAGAATCAAGGGAGCTGATATCACTGTGGCTGTGGTCACTATACTTGCTGGGATTCCAGAGTTCTTTCAGTGTGTGCCTCTTTCAGGAAATGTCACCCAAATCCTTGGCAGGCAACGAGGGACAAAGCTGACCTACCCATGTGGCTAGAAAGATGGACAAACAGCCAGGTGTGACATCCGAACGCCCCTGCAATGTGGTTCTATACTTAAAAACGACAGTGACAAAATGACACACACTTACTTTTTCAGAGCTTCTCTCAGATTCTTAAATCTGCCCTCTGACGACACAAGCTTTTGGAGCTTATCAATCAAAGCTTTTGTCTAGAAGGAATTAGAAGCATTTACTCACACACGGCACATGTGGAGGCCCACACTCCAGCATGCTCCCTCACGGCTCAGGGAAAGGGGTCCGAGCCTTATGTGCTTTGCCTTGTCTAGGGTTGGGCAGATTTTGGGGACTTCCCAGGCCTGGGAACCTTGCCTGTGAACTACTTTGGAGTCTGTCAGAACATGGATCCTGGTTTCGTGTGCCATGCTCATACACACATCTCTTGGAAACACATGGATGTGGGTTGTGGGAACCTGAGGTTTGATTTTGCCTGTGGGCTCCTGCGACCCACATTACCTTGGGTAATCTCCAGGAACCTACACTCAGAGAAGAAAAGACTTGAGTTTTCATGATTATGGTCATTCTCAGGAACTATACTCAAAGGATGGCATTGTCTTCTCACACCTTCACTTTTATATTCCAGGAACAGCACCCAAGTGCAAGAATCAAGACAAAAGATAGTCAATGAACTGATCACTAAGGAAGATAAGGTCTTGCTGCATGAGCGTACAGTTGATGACAAAGGTTCCCATCTACGATGAGACCAAGGTAGGCTGCACCTGCACACTCTGCCGAAGCAATGTTTCAGGTGGCTGGGGTTTGTCTAGAGCACAGCTATGTGTGTTGTGGAGAAGGCACTAAGTTGGGTTTGGCTTCACTCTCCATTTCCTGTGTGGTTTGGGGAGAAATGCCTTCATCTCTGGAGTCCATTTATAAAATGATGACATGCATCAGTGACCTCCGTTCCAGTTCTGCTAGGAAAATCCAGAATGTGTCCAGGAAGCGGTGATGGGGAAGGGTGTTATACTATGTACTCTTCAGCCTCAGAAGGCAGTTCCTGGGGACACTGGCTGCAGAGACCAACCACAAACCTATTTTTTGGGTCAAATATTTATCTGAGAAATATGCTTGCAAATGGCACTTTAACTTGTCATTCTGACAGAAGAAGAGATCAAGGCGTGTTCTTCAAGGGCAAGAGTGGCGAAATGAACCATCCAGCCTTTTAGCAGCAAGGAGACGAAACTTGCCCAGTTGGTTTGAACTTAGCATTCTGAAAACAAAAGAACAACACCCCCTGCAATAAAACACACAAAACTTCTGGAACTGATGAAAGAGACAAGAGCTAGAAGGCCACATTGAGTCCTGGGAAGATGACCTGTTACATTTGATATGTCTGCTCTCAGGTGACTGGGAAAGGCTAGGTACCCAGGTCAACCTCTGCCTTAGGTCTCAATTTTCCTCAAGGAGGAGGCTGTGGGTCTGAGCTGCACCCCTTTTTCCTCTTCTTTCCAATCCACCTGAAGAGTAGTGACATGCTGTAGTTTGAGGCTAGATGTGGGGGCTGAGGGGCCAGAAACCTAGGACCCCACTGGGTTCTGTTGCTTACTCTTGGTGTGCCCACCATGCCTCTAGCCTTGCTGGGCCTCACTTTCCATATCTGAAAAATGCGAAGGAAGGTCTGGTTCTTCCTGAAGAGCAATGCTGGTTCAGTTATTCTAGAATTATGAGTTATACAGAAGTAGACCAAGAGGCCCAGGTAGCCATGTGACCCTGGTGAAGTGTCACCAAGGTTGTTGTTGTTAAGTGTCACTGAGTGGATTCGGACTCAGAGTGATCCTGTATAAGGTTTCCAAGGAGCAGCTGGTGGGTTTGAACTGCTGACCTTGCGGTTAACAGTCCAGTGCTGATCCTACAGCACCACACCAGGTCTCCTCCCCATGCCTATTGTTGATGTTAAGTGCCTTTGAATTGTTTCATGTCTAACGACCCTCAGGAGGTTGTGTTATGGAGCTGGTCCATGGCTGCACATCTTTATAGGAGTAGAAATCCTGTGGGGAGGCTAGTGGATTCAAACTACCGACCTAGATAGCAGTCCAACTTGTAACACACTGCACTACCAGGCTTCCTTCACTACACTTGTTGTTGTTCTTAGGTGTCATCTGGTCGGTACCGACTCATAGCGGCCCTATGCACAACAGAACGAAACACTGCCTGGTCGTGGGCCAACCTCACAATTATTGCCACTCTTGAGCCTATTGACTGATGTTGCCACTATACCAATCCATCTCATTGGGGGTCTTCCTCTTTTCCTCTGACCCTCCACCTTACCAAACATGATACCCTTCTCCAGAGACTGGTTCCTCTTGACAATATGAGAGACATTTG
>NW_006408674.1:1184340-1191765 GCF_000296735.1 Chrysochloris asiatica
TGGGGGTCTTCCTCTTTTCCTCTGACCCTCCACCTTACCAAACATGATACCCTTCTCCAGAGACTGGTTCCTCTTGACAATATGAGAGACATTTGTTGTTGTTAGGAACCATCGAGTCGGTACCGACTCATAGCGACTCTATGCACAACAGAATGGAACACTGCCCTGTCCTGGGCCAATCTCACAATTGTTGCCACGCTTGAGCCCATTCATGCTGCCAGTTTGCCAATCCATCTCACTGGGGGTCTTCCTCTTTTCCTCTGACCCTCCACCTTACCAAACATGATACCCTTCTCCAGAGACTGGTTCCTCTTGACAATATGAGAGACATTTGTTGTTGTTAGGAACCATCGAGTCGGTACCGACTCATAGCGACTCTATGCACAACAGAATGGAACACTGCCCTGTCCTGGGCCAATCTCACAATTGTTGCCACGCTTGAGCCCATTCATGCTGCCAGTTTGCCAATCCATCTCACTGGGGGTCTTCCTCTTTTTCTCTGACCCTCCACCTTACCAAACACTATATCCTTTTCCAGCGACTGGTTCCTCCTGAGCTCTTGTAGTGTAGTGGTTACGAGTTGGGCTGCTAACCTCATGGTCAGCAGTTTGAAACTACCAGCACTTCCACGGGAGAGAGATGAGGCTTTCTGCTCCTGTAAAGATTTACAGCCTTGAAAACCCTGTACAGGGTCTCTGTGGGTCGGAACCAACTCCACAGCACTTAACTATCACTTCGCTTAGAGGTCATGAAAGTGTATAGATGATATTCTCTGCTGTGTGCTTTTCTCTATCCTCCTGGGACCAATTTTGGCCTGTTAGATAGACACACCTGGGTTCCTTCCACACCTCTGAGCTTACTTGCTCTGTATGTCTGCTCCTCTCTGGGTTGTCACAGTCCATCCAGGAAGAAGCAGTGTAGCCAGGGATGCTACAGAATTTTCCTAGAAGTTGCATAAAAAATGTATTCCAACTTGAATCAGTTCAAGAATTGTCTGCCCAGGTCAAGAACTTCCAGTTACTGATGCTCACTGAGGACACTGGGTTTCTTGATGTTGGGCATCTCTGAAGTTCAGACGTCAGAGGGCAGAAATATGGGGATCCTTAGAATCGATCATTAAAGTCAGGGCCTTGGAGAAAGATGATGATATGGTTTCCCAATACCACCTCTTCTTGTTCACCAAGGGGAAGACTCAGGATGCCTAAAGCTGTTCATCCCAAATTTATAAGGAGAATAAGGTAAAAAAAAGGGCTGCTAGTCAAAAAGAGGCGTTTGACTCTACCAGAGTAGAACTGTCCCTGGGAAATGCAACACACAAAACCATACTTGTCGTTTGTATCAACATGGGATACTTTCCTAGGGAAAGTTTTATTCGCAAAGAAGATATAGAGAGGGACTGGAAGAAGAGGAAAGAGGAATGGAGACCAGAAGTCTCAAGCTAAACCTGACTACTTAATTCTTTTGCCAAGGGAGGTGATGGACTTTGCCATATTGCCTTTCTACTTTGGCTCAGAACACTGAAAAAGGTGATCCAAGTTAGCTGCTAAGGCTGTATTTCAGACCCTCTAGGAATGTGGGCATTTTGGCTGGTCACAAGTATCTGCAGAATACCTGTGGAGAGATACTGAACCAATCTTGTCTGGTGCTGACCAGGCCATGACCATGGACCTTGGGAGCCATGCACTATGCAGTTGTGCAACTATAACAAAAACTAAGGGGTACGGAGAAGCCAGTCGTGCCCAGTCTGCCTTACAGACATACCTGGATGTGCTGTCAGAGGCAGCGTTGATTTCTGAACCTGGCCAGCTGACCCAGACTCCTGCACAGCATTATAGAGTGTGGAGCAACTGAAGGTTGAAGCCATGTGTCCTGGACTCTATCCATCCTTTATTGTTACTCTCCAGAGAGAATGGAAGACGTCAGATGGCTAGGATAGTTCCTCCAAATTCCATGATGAGAGGAAGGATAGAGAATGAAGTCAAGAAACTCACCAGGTGTGGGTACCAAGAAACCTCCAGTGAGATGGAAAAGTGGAGCCTGGTCTCAAAGGTATCCAGAACATATACCACCATCCAGAAGGTACAGGGTAGGGCAAACAAGACATTGGCTAGAAATGGGTCCCTCAAACCCTATCATAGCCTTTCCGGAACTGTGACAGGACAAATAAGCCGGGAGGAATGAGAGGTTCTGAAGCAGAATTTGCCTGCAGGGCTTAGCATCCCTGCTTCCAGTCTCTGTTCTTTCCAGGAGTCCATGCACAAGTACGACACCTTCCCATGCCTTTGCCCTGATCCCAGCATCTCTGTGTGCCAGAAAGCAAGAGGACCAGCCTTACTGGGATAAAGACCAGAGAAATACAGGGGTTTCTCTGCAGCAAGCTACAGTCTGCTATATTCACAATAGAGTGATCCAAAGGCAGAAGAAGGGCCACAGGCACACCCGAGGGCTGTATTGAATTTGGCCGCTTATTTAAATAGGAGGGATTAGAGCACCTCCTGCCTGTTTGGTGGGTAAGATCATGACCTGTTATCGGCATGAGGGGAGTAGTGAGGAGCAGGTGATAAAGAGAACAATGAGGGAGACACAGTATGCAAAGTCAGTGTGGCCCAGATGAGATAGGCCACTTGGAAACACTGGGCCCCCCTCCATCCACCTGTAGGACCATAGCGATCACTGCCAAGTAATTCATGTCTCTGGAGGTTTGCTCAGTCTACTGGTGGTGCTTGCTGACTTCTTTCACCTCTGAAGGCTGGGGTTGGGATGCCTGCACCAAGGAAGTAGCCCAAGTGTCCCATTGTAATCTAGCACCTTCCAAGAGAGTTAGCATCAGCTAATAGGGACCAACGAATTCTCTGGTGGCCAGAAGGGCTGGAGAAATTAGAATTCTTAGAAAGGACTAGCAGAATCATTGACCACTGTTTCAGCAGGGGCATGTGGTTGGGCAGGAATCCCTGGATGTACTTGATTGATGTGCTCCTGGCCAGGGCACTGGGGACAAGTGGAATCAGGGTTTTCCACCTTTAGCTATGGAAGGGTTCTTTATTTGTGTTTATGATTAAGCTCAGAGAACAGAAAACCCCACCACCAGTTTCAGGCATTACTTATTCAGGTGGGAACTGAAATACCATGGATTTAAATGTCATGTCTTGGGCCTGATATCTGCCCCCAAATTATACAGGAGAAGAGACTCTCCATGTCACTGGGGAGTATTGGCCCTTAGCCCTGCTCTTCATGCAGTGGGTACCCAGGGGCCAGCCCGCTGGCTTCCCTGCCCTAGCCCAGCTTAGCCCTAGGCAGGCAGTGGTGCCAGCCTCCTGCTCTCACCTGCTTAGAGACTTTGAGCCATGTCTTTTTGAGCCGAAAGATGGCGCTCCTGTTCATGGATGAGGTGATCTCCAGAACAGCATTGTAGTTATGTAAGCAGCGGCATATGTCGGCTACAGCCACCCACTTCTCAATGGCGCTCACCCTTGCATTGACGTCCTCATGACGAATGATTTCTGAAGCAATCAGGTTACTGATCTTTAAACCAATGCAATAAGACAAGAAAAAAGTAAGATAAATAAGCATCATAAAGATGATAAATTAATATTGATTGCAGATGATTACTTGAATGAAAATCCCCAAAGAAGGAATTGGAAAACTACAGAACAAATAATAAGAGCTTTGGAGGGTGGTTGGCTAAAGACTCAATGTAAAAAATAAAAATAACAAGTTTTTCTATATATCAACTACTGTTGTTGTTAAGTGCCGTTGAGTTGGTTCTGACTCCTAGAGGCCCCATGTAGGTTTTTTGAGGAGCAGCTGGTGGGTTTGAACTGCTGACCTTGTGGTTCGCAGTCCAGTGCTGATCCTACAGTGCCACACTAGTAATTAGATACAGTTGAAGAGAGACTTTGTTAGCTACAGTTGAAGAGATCAGATACAGTGAAAGAGAGAATTTGTTAACTATTAGACATGCTTATCCAAAGGTCTGCCCACAGAGGTAAGACAATAGGAAAATGTGACATGAACACATGAGAAAATTAGCTGAGGTTTCAGGAGAAAGTAATAATAATGGAGAAAAGACAAGACTCAAAAACAAAGATAATCATCCTAAGTTGATGAAAAACACAGATCTACAGATCCAGGAAACACAACATATCCTAATACAAATGAAAAACAAAACAAAACAAATTATGCCTAGAAACATTATAGATAACATCTTTAAAGCAGCTAAGAGTAAGATTACCTCCGAAGAACGATAGTTAGAATGACAAAAATTTCACAACAGCAACAACTGAATTCAGAAGGCAGTGAAGTAACATCTTTATAGTAGTAACCATATACAATGTTATGTACCCAGAAAAATTATCCTTTAAAGGTGAAACTTGTGAAATCTGAATAAATTCTGTGAATTATATACCAATGCCAATTACCTGGTTTTGACATTGTATTTTAGTTATATTAGTCAACAAGGGGGTGGGATAGAGGGTACATGGAACCTCCTTGTACATTTCTTTGCAACTTTCTGTAATTGATAATTATTTCAAGATAAAAAGTAAAAAGAAGGAAAACAAAAAAGACTAATTGAGATGAAAAAAAAAAAAAAATCAGGAAGGAAAAAGGACATTTACAGATGAACAAAAACTATATGGCTGTATCACCAGTGGACTTAAAAAAGAATTTATGGCACCCTAGGATTAGCACTCGACCTCAAGGTTGGTTTGAACTGCAAGGTCGCCAGCCGCTCCTTGGAAACCCTAAATAGGTTTGCTATGAGTCGGAACCGACTCAATGGCATTTAACAACAACACACATTAAGAAAAATGGATTGAAAAAGTATGGTTTGAGAGTCAAGAAAGAATGATATATTAAAATAGCACACAGATTCTAACTCTTAATTAAACTGAAGTAATAGTTGACATTTTTTACATAAATAAAACAATAAACTCTAACATTTGGAAATAATTATTCAAGGAACAGAACATTCAAATCTTAGACAAACTTCAGGAGGATAGAGGGACAAGGAATAGCATCAGTTTATGAGGCAGTATAACTTTGATACCAAACCCAGGGAAGAATAATAACCCACTCAAAACAAATCCACTGAGTCGGTTCTGATTCACAGCGACCCTATAGGAGAGAATAGACCTGTTCCGAAGGGTTTCCAAAACCATAAATGTTTACGGGAACTGACAGCTCCATCTTTTCCGCAATAGGTGGCTGGTGAGTTTGAACTGACCTTGCGGTGAGCAGCCTAGTGCTTAACCTACTGAACCACCAGGGTTCCTAGGGTTGGCACTAGGGTGAGGCAAATGATTTTGTGCCCTGTATTCCTTGCTTGCCTCACCCTAGATCTGACCCATGAACTGAAGATACTAGCTAGTGCCATTCAATAAGACAAAGAAACTAAGGCAACAAAAAGAGGATAAATAACACTGTGCCAGGGAGATATTAAGAAACACAGCTTCAGCTGCCAGGATCCCACCACCACGCAGGCACACATTCTGTGTATCTGAACAAATAATGATGGATTTCAACAGGGGTGGTCAGTTACAAGAACAGCCTTAGAGGCTGACTGCAGCGATGGAATGGAATTCGGCCTCCTGAGTCTCAGTTTCCTCATTCCAGAGTGAGAAGGAAAGGATTAAACGAGATGATGCAATGTCTGGCACAGGGTAAAGTCAGCAAATGTTCATCCACTTCACATTTTTGCCTTTTATTTACTTCATTTCTGGGAATACAGTGGGACAGTGGAAGGGAGAGGACAGGTTTTTTTTTTTTGGCTGCCTGGTTTAAGTTGTGTGCATAGTGTGGACAGGACAGATCAGCCTTCAGATGTGTTTCCTGGGGGTCTGTAACCTGGGGTCCTCCGTTTTGCTGCTGTGTTTATGTAGGAAATGTTGGGTGCTGAGGGCTGGGAGCTTCCACAGGCTCCTCCCCTGAGTGTCAATATCTCTGAGGCTTCCCCCAGAATGCAGTGTGTTTGGTGGGGCTTGTGATTGGGCAGGAATCCCTGGGTGTACTTGATTGATGTGCTCCTGGCCAGGGCATTGGGGACAAGTGGAATCAGGTTTTTCCACCTCTAGCTACGGAAGGTTCTTTATTTGTGTTGATGATTAAGTTCAGAGAACAGAAAACCACCCCCATCAGACTGTCAACGGATGTTGGAAGTGGTCACTGTGGTTACTTGGGTTGAGTCTGGCTGGACAAATCTGGGGAAATTGCCAGGGGAGCTATTTTTTTTCACAGCCAGAGCTGTGTAGCAATGGAAGGCCAAGAGCTGCTATACTTACTTAAGAGACCTTACGTATTCATCTTTCTGCAGCTTCTCTTTCTTGATCTAAAAATGTGACCATAGTCCCCATCTCTTAGAGTTGATGTGAGGCTTCAATGAGATTATTATGTATGAAAAGCACAGTGCTAGGCACAAGATGGGGACCGAGTTAGGGGGAAGTTCATACTTTTATTAGCTCACTTGATGAATGTTCCCGGCAGACATGAATCATGCTTCAGAAGTGGGGATAGATCAGGGGCTCCTGGGCCTTGTCTGGCCCCCAATTCTCTGCTGCTCCCATGTTTTCCTGAGATGGGTCTCTAGGAGCCAGGGGATGATGCCCCACCCTGCTGCTTAGTGTCCTAGGCAGTCAGTCCAAGCTTTCTTGACTACGTACACAGAGCTGCTTTGCTAGTTTTATCTCAAGTTGGTTCCCCAGGAAATTCATAACCAAAAGTTCAAGAGATTCTGGGGTTTCTGGGTAATATACCCAGAGACAATTTTCTAATCAAAGATTGTTTCTAGTAGCATGAGGAGGTTATTTAATAGACAGTGTGTAGTAAGGACTCAAACATAGCAATGATGGTGTGGATGCTGTAGGATCAGACACTGTTTTGTTCTGTTGTACATAGGGTCTCTATGATTTGGAACCAACTCGAGGACACCTAACAGACCAACACAATTAGGAAGTCTTTACTGCTTTCCTTCTTGGCCGCAGACTCCACAAAGAACCTGCTCTGATGAGTGGTCTCTGGTTCTGAATGAATATCCCTAAGGTTCCAGTGCTGAGCTAAGTGTCTTTACATGGTGGCCTCGTTAACCTTCACTGACCACTCTATGTCCAGTCCCATTTAATAGGAGAATAAACGGACTCAGGGAAAGTAACTGGCCCACAGGTGATGGGGTTGGAGTGGACCGGGTGGCCTGGCTCCAGCTGGGCATGTATCTTGCTCTCCACCCATTCTCCCGAGGGTCCTGCCAAAGAAATGATGGGGGAGGAAGGCACTGCCCACGTCATACTCACATCGTTGAAATGTTTAGTGGTTTTCATGATGTAAGGGGTTCTTTCGTTCTTTTCTAATTTCATCCATCCTTGTCCGAAGAACTCCCTGTGGGAAGTAAGGGGGAAACATGAGGTTGGATGACGAGGTTCAGTTTGCTGTGTT
>NW_006408674.1:1192015-1201575 GCF_000296735.1 Chrysochloris asiatica
TAGGGAAAGAAGGGATCCCGGGTTCAAGTTTACGTCTACTGTGTCCCAACTGTAGGGTTTCTTGAGGTTTCAGCTTCCTCTTCTGTAAAATGGACTAATGATACTTCCTCACAGGGTCGTTGAGATGATGAAATGGACTAAGTAAGCTACAGGAAGGCAAATCAAACTGTGATGAAGTGGAAACTTCATCAGACTTGTTCTGGGTCTTGTTTTCTGAAAGGAAGACGTCAGAGCTTTGGAGCAGCTCGTCTGTAGACTCAAGGGCAGAGAAGCCACACAAAAAGAGTCAGACCAAAGGACCAAAAAGCCAGCAAGGCAAACCAGTAGTAACTTCATGGAAAACCTCAGATGGTTCAAGCTTCTCAGGAGTTCTTTATTGGACAGTGACCGGGATGTATCCCCTAGGCGGGAAAAGCCACAGGGAAGATTCGCAAAACCATTCTGCTCCCTCTCTTAGAGCAGGGGTGGGGAACATCTACCCCTGTGGGCTTCCAAGGAGCGGCTGGTGAGTTTGAACTGCAGACCTAGTGGTTCAAACTGACTTTGTGATCCAGTGTTTATGCTACTGCGCCACACCAGGACTCCATCACATTAGAGAAGAGCTAATTAAATGTTTGACCAACTCTAGCAGGCTAATTTTTATGTTGATAATTTTGTAGGACCCACGAATGATGTTACACATTTTGGCAAAAAAAAGTTTCCCCATCCCTGTCCTAGAGGGAACATATCAAGAAGAACTTCTGATTCTGTGCCCAGGAGATGTGGCAGGTTTCCAGAACACTGGTGCTCTCCACATAGGTGAGGCAGTACCTGTGTTGGTAGGAACACTGAGAGTGTGCCAGGTGGGGGCCACCTTTCTGGAAAGCTGGGATAGAAAGCATCTTCTCAGTTCCAGTGACTATACTTTTGGAAAGCTATTCTAAGGAAATAGTTAGAAGTTCAGAGATAGTTAGTTATGAGGATAGTTAGTTATCTTAGCTTTAAGTATGAAAGTGAAAAAGTGAAAGTAACCTTAGGGAATAATGTGTACTGATGAAAAATGTGGTTTATAAATAGCATTTTGGTGTGCTATTAGCTGAAATAAGAGGAATACAAAATGACTTGAGTAATATAATTACAGTGATATAATAAAATATGATGTGATATGATAAAATAAAAGCATTAAAAAATGCTTTTTTTTCAAGCATTTTTGAAATGCTTGAAAAGCATTTCAAAAGCAATTTTGAGGTTCAAAATGCTTTTTTCAAGCATTTTGAAAAGCAATTTTGAGGTTCAAGGCAAGATGGCAGAGCAGCAGACACACTGAGTCAACCCTCTGAAATGAAGACATGGGAGACTGAGTGAAACAGATACAGATGGGGATCCTGGAACCCTGAGCCTCAGAGGACAGGACAGAGAGGTGGACTAAATGCCGACTGGAAGAGGAGCAACGAGAGAGAAGAAAAACGGATGGACTATGGGCTGGTGTGGAGTCGTGGGGCCATCTTGAATTCTTGTGAACACTTGTTAGTACTGTGGCTTGTGGCCCCAGGATGTGGCTGGGGTGCAGTTCTCCCTTGTTCCTGTGCTCTCCTGGTAGATGGGGGCACAGCCAGTCTCCACCCCTGCTATCCTCGCCTTTGACACCCCTTCCTACACAGCCTCTGCTCTACCTGGCATAGCGCCCTGAACTATGCTAACCAAACAGTGAACAGAGAACTAATGGCATTCACACTTCTAGTCTCTACCACATCCACCAGGAGACAGGTGGTGAGTAGCCAAGAACACACCAATATACAATCATCAGTTAAATATAAATGCGACACCATAATGTCTTGGGGAAAGCAGACAATTTCAGTTTACACAAAGAAACAAGACAGAGTGCCTCAACTAGGTGACCAAAATAGAGAGTCAGAAAAAACAACATCAGAAATGGTATTGGAACTACCCGATAAGGAATGCTAATTAGGCAACCTCAACAGACTGAATGATCAAGAGAACTACAGATGAAATCAAGGAAAACAAAGACAAAACTATGGAAAAAATTGGGGGATCAAATTGACAAAACAATTGAAAATATGGGAACCATACAAAATCAGTTATTAGAAAGCCAGGAGCTTTATACTAAGACTTCAGAAATAGATCATACACTGAGAGGGTAAAGAAATAAAATGGAATAAACGGAAAGCTGAATTCTTGAGCTTGAAGAAAAACCTCTCAATAATCATCTGCTAAAAGAGCAATCAGAAAAAAAATAACAAAAAAATCCAAAGAATCCTAGGATTTATGTAGGACATTATCGAGGAGTAACTTACATGTGATAGGAATTCCAGAACAGGAAGACAGAAAACCAAACAAACAAAAAAAAAAACGTAGAGAAACTTCCCTAACATCATGAAAGACAAGAAGACAGCCATCAAGAAGTTGAACGACCTCCAAACAGTATATAGAGCGCAACAGAAATACATCACGACATTGTATCAAAGTTTTCACAACCAATGACAAGGAAAGAAAATCCAGAGCTGTCCCCACAACCTGATCTTGGGGGTCCTCAGATCCTAAGTACATACATCCATATTTGTTCATATATACAATTGTGCACATATATGAACACATACTCTTTTCCTAATGATCTTCAGATTAAGATCTCAGAGTTAGAGGAGCTTCTGGAAAAAGTGTGTGTGTGTAGCTGACAGATAAGGGGAGAACTTGGGAAACTTGTGGGAACTTCCTCACCACTGCAGACGTGTGCACTTTTCCCCCCAAGTTGTGAAGAATCCATGCAGCTTTGGGAGTCTACTGTGTGTGCTTCAGGAATGCTTCCAAGGGAGGGGAGAAAAGAGGGGCCTGGCGCCTGCATCCACTTACTCATAGGGAATCTTCTTGAAGACAAGGTGGTCCAGCAAGGTCAGCTGCTCTGCAATCTCCAGGGCTGAGTGGTTTTCAAAGGGCTCGGCTTTCAGACCTTCAGCCTGAGAGGAAAAGGATCTCAAGTTAGGTCCATGAGGAGACAGCCGCCGCTTTTAGTCAGTCACTCCTCTGCGGGAATCGCCGATAGGACTCTGGTAGCTGTGTGGACAAGACTAACTGGGAAAGTCTTCCTGGTGTACTAAAGATTGGGGAGATGAAGGAATGGGAACAAAAAGAACCAGGAGCCACTGTTTGTGGAGGAGCATGTGTTACTTCATGAGGACTGTCCCATTCAGTCCACGTGTGCTCTGCACGCCAGCTTTCATCACCCCCGGTATATGACAGAGAGAAGCCAACCAAGTCCCTCAACTGGAAAGGGGCTGACTGGGACCCTGATGCCCAGCTATGGCTTTACCTTCCTGTCAAGTGTTGTCTGGGCCCATGACTGGATAATTTTTTTATTTTAAAATCCATCTGCAGGTGTGACTCACAGATGTCCCAGTTCTGTGCTCAGAGAACGCTTTCTGGCTTTGTCCCAAGGTTACCATGTCTCCGACTCATGGCCACCCCCTCTATGGGAGTTCACCAACTGGGCCCCTCACCCAGGGGATATCCTTAGGGAAACAGCGCCTCCATAGCAGACATCCCATTAGCTTCTGCCTCTCATGACGCCTGCTGTCTTATGACTTCTCAAGCATTCCTTCCACTGGTCCAGAAATCCCACAGCTCAGCTGAGTGCCTGAGAACACTTCTCCACCGATCACAAAGGAGTGGGGTCTAGACCATTCCAGAGGAGAAGCCTTCCTTTCTAGATTCCGTTCCACATTCCCAGCAAACATTCATTGTCTAGCTGGAGACATAAAGACTGGTAAACAGAGTCCCTGGTTTCAGGGAGTCCAGGCTAAGGGGTTCCCAGCCATGTGAGCTGAGAAGCAACAGAAACCAGTCTGTGTGTGTGTGTCAGGAAAGTATTCCTGATGGAGAACAACGTGTATAGAAGACCAGATGCACTGGTGAGCGTGGGAGTGGGGCCACCAAGCCTGTGGGGAGAATGACTTGTTTGGGTGTGGGGGACATATGCCTCAGAGAATGATGAGTTCTCAGGAGGACTGAGGAGACATGAGGCAAGAGCCACAGAGCCATCTGTACCTTGGAGACGGGGCTCCCATGTGTGCATAGTGAAGGAACCCCAGTCTCAGAAGCAGTTGGATGCAGGCAGGAGGGTGTTATTGTTGCTTGGGACCATGGAGTTCTGACTCAGCCACAGCGGAGTGAAACACTGCCTGATCCTGCGCCATTCTCACAAATGTTACTATATTTGAGCTCTTTGTTGTACCCACTGTGTTAATCCACAGTCCTCCTTTTCAATGACCCGTACACTATTTTTACCAAGCATTATGTCCATCGGTTAGCTCAGCTATAGTTTTTACTGAGTCCCACACAGGTGTCTGGGGGCTGAGTCCAGGATGGCTGAACTGTCAGGGCCAAGGAGCTGGGGAGAGGCCAGAGGTCAGGGTGGGACATGTCCCCAGGGCATCTTTTGGACAGGCCTGCTTTAGCTGGCTGGCCAGGAGACTGCATGCTGGGAAGGAGGAGGTGGTAGTCCCTTCTGCTCCTTTGTTGGTGTGGGCTAGGAAGAGGGGGGCTTGGAAGCAAGTATGGAAGCCACAACTTGCTTCACCTTTCATCGGGTTTGCCAAAGACCTCACAGCAAAAGCCATCAGGGGCCCCTCCCACTGAATCTGCCCCCCACAGGCCCACTGTGACTTTGGTTAGGGCCAGGGGCAGCTCAGCGGGGCTTTGTTCTGGGAAAGGTCTACAGGCTGCTTAAGAAGGAACAAGAGGCTCTGGAGGGGTCAACAACCTGCCAGGCCCTGATTGGTAAACAGGCCAGAGCTGAGTCAGAGGTGTAGGGCACGTGCTACTTAAAGGGGACACCAATGAATGGTTTCTATTCGCCATTACAGTTTACTTCGCCAGCAGTGAGAGGTCATCCTGCAAGTTAAAGCTAATTACCACAGGTGCTGTTTTCCATAGATGTGCTCAGCGCCTGTTTGCTCTTCAGAGCAAAGCCAGGGGCAGAGCTCTTCTCTCTCAGCCTTAATGCAGCATCCTGGTGTTGGTCCCCAGGGTGGCGAGACACCAGCAGTCTGGGCCACAGAGTGGAAATGCAGGGAGTCAGGGAGGGCCAGGGAAGGGTGGGCCCGACTTACCGTCTGTGTGACCTCCTCCAGCGTGATCTGGTTGTCGCCTGGGTCCTCCTGGGTCAGAGTCCTAGGGGTAAGGACTTGAACTGTACCACTCTGCAGCCCCCTGCTCCAGCCAGGCTGAACACTGTATCAGTCTCCCCAGCACCCAGAGCTCGCGGGCCTCTTTATCTTTGCTCACAGCTTTTCCTCTGCCCCTTTGGTCGTCATCAACTTCTTCCAGATGGACCACCCTTCAGGATCAGCTCACTGATGTTCCTGGCTTGGTTAAGGCTCCTGCCTGGGGCTCCCTCAGCTCCCCCCGCACCTCCCTGGCCTCCTGCCATCTCAGCCTTGGGCCAACTGTGTATGCATCTGGGCCGTGGTCAACCTGGGCAGGGGAGCCTCTCCTACCTGATGATGTTGGCTGCAGCTTTCCGCTCCTGCGTTAGCAGCTCCGGGTCATGCATGACCTCCTCTAGGAAGCTGATCACCTTGCACTTGAGCTCAGCGTTGGTTTCAAAGTCCTGAGGGAAGGTGGACTTGGTGGCTCTGGCTATTGTTTTAAAGCTGCCCCGCCCTATGTTCCCTTTTGCTGGTTCTGTGGCAGAGCACAGTGAAGCCCAGGGGCTCTTAGGCCTAAAGCACTAGGGACAGACCAAGGACCAGCCCTCGGCTGCACCTCTCAGCCAGGACCCTAGGAGGCATAGTCCTACATTGTAGCCTGCAGTAGACAGAGGTGGACAGAAGTCCCTTGTCCCCTGGTGATCTAGTCAGGCCCCTCCCTGCTTACACCCCACTGATGGCTCATTCTGCCAGTGTCCAGTGGTCCTTGGTGTACCCACTTGGGGAGGGTCCCACTCACCTGTGAGTGCTTGGAGACCCAGTGGCGGAGCACATTCAAGACGCGGTTGGTGGCCGCTCTGCGGATCACAAACTCCTTGTCTCCGTTCCTCTGGTCCGGGGGAAACCCTGACAGTATGCACCGGGGAGGGAGAGGGGACATGAGGAAGCCAAACCCCACTTGGCTCTTCTCTGCATACAATTTCCAGATTGGGTAACCTCTCTGGGGAGATGGCGGTGGGCAGGGAGACATCAAATATCTAATGCCGGCCACTAAAACGTCTCAGTGGACAAGCCCACAAAGACCTGCCTCCACCAGGCCTCCCATTGGCTCAGGGGCTGCTGGAGGATTGTGGCAGCCTCTTCAGACAGGGCCCAGCAGCCCTCCCCAGAGACCAGCCCTTCCTGAAGTGGAAGTGATAGTGGTTTCTAAGGGCAAGGGTTTTGAAGCATGAGTAGAAGTTTGCCAAGTAGGAAAGGGAGGTAGGTGGGAAGGAAGGAGCCTCAGGCAGCTGGAGCAGCAGTGGAAAGGCTGGGCATGGGGCCCTGTAATTGGTTTGAAGAGGCTGGAGGCTAGACTAGGTTTGGGTAAGGTGTGGCTGGAGACAAGGCTTCCTTCCCCAGGCATGCCAGGTCTACCTGGCCCTAGAAGCTGAGAGTGAGGGCAGGGCAGGGGTGCTGGGGCAATCATACACTAGACGCAGTGGCAGGGAGATGGGGGCTGTGGCTCAGGACCTCAATAAGTGGAAGAGAGCTGCTAAAGTTCACAGTAACAACATAGGAAGCTTGGCCTCAGTTAGCGAGAGCAGTTAGCTCTCTAAGCATGTGTCCCACCACTGTAGGGAGATGAGCTTCTGGGGTCGTGGCTGTGTCCCTGCCAGTGATGACTCCCCAGGCACAGACCTCACAGAATGATCCCAACCCACGGCATACCTGCACTCGCTAAGGACATCCTCCGGTACTTCTCTTTGTTTGGGGTGCCCTCATTGGCTCCTGCTGTTGCTATGGCAAAGGCGGAAGTGGCAGATAGGGCGCTTCGGTTACTGTCCAGTTCTCGACAGGAAGTCATGACAACTCCATTATTATAGGAAAAGAGCGGGAACTCTGTGGAGAGGATGCAGCCAACTTTCAGCCTTTCCTGATGCCAGCATATTGTGGGTTCATCGGCATGGTATGATGGAAAGAGCACTGCAACTGGAGTCCGTTCATCTGTGATGACATTCTAATCCCTGCCACCTCACTAGCTGTGTGTTCTTGGGTAAATTACTTAACCTCTCTGAGCTTCAGTGATCTCTGGATAATGGGGATATTAGTCTCTATTTCAAAAGGTCGTAAAGGTTAAAGGGAGTAACATAGATGGAAATAGTTTGAATTGGGTGAAAAGTTACATAAATACCATAGAATATTATATTCCATTGATAAGAACAATATTCTTATTAATGGAGAAAAGATTGAAGTTGTCAAGGACTTCATTCTTCTGGGATCAACCATCAACACTCATGGAAGCAGCAGTGAAGAAATCAAACAACGTATTGCATGAGGCAAATCTGCTGCACAAGACCTTTTTAAAGTGTTGAAGAGCAAAGATGTCAGCTTGAGGACTAAGGTGTGCCTGACCCAAGCCATGGTATTTTCAATAACCTCATATGCATGTGAAAGCTGGACAGTGAATAAGGAAGACCGTAGAAGAATTGATGCCTTTGAGTTATGGTGTTGGAGGAGAATATTGAAAGTGCCATGAGCTTGCCAAAAGAACCAATAGATCTGTTTTGGAAGAAGTGCAGCCAGAGTGCTCCTTGGAGGCCAAGATGGCCAAACTTTGTCTCATACTTCAGACATATTGTCAGGAGGGACCAGTCACTGGAGAAGGAAATCATGTTTGGTAAGGTGGAGCGTCAGACCCTCCGTGAGATGGATTGGCCAAGTGGCAACATCAATGGGCTCAAGCATGGCAACCATTGTGAAGTTGGCCCAGGACTGGGCAGTGTTTCATTCTGTTGTGCATAGGGTCGTTATGAGTTGGTACCAACTTGATGGCACCTAACAACAACAACAACAACTACTATTACTGCTATTATTAATAATTATTTTATAGTGATAACAGTAGTAGAATCTGACAATAGAAAGCTTTAGATTCGTCTTGTAAATCTCAGGAAAGCAAAGCATTCTCTGTTAGACCAAAGCAGTAGTACT
The DNA here is from genome assembly GCF_000296735.1 of Chrysochloris asiatica. Taxonomy (NCBI): domain Eukaryota; kingdom Metazoa; phylum Chordata; class Mammalia; order Afrosoricida; family Chrysochloridae; genus Chrysochloris; species Chrysochloris asiatica. The sequence goes on from NW_006408674.1 coordinate 1,200,127, forward strand.
TATATTGTTAGGAGCAAATGGTTCATTCTTTGATTCAAGAAATTATTTTTAAGCTAAATTAAAAATTTTAATGGTTTATTTTGAAAACCTATAATTGATTGCTGAAATCTGGATATTCATGGGATCTGCTTTTGTGTGGCTAAGGAGCCGTGTGGCACAGCTGTGTTGTGTTGTTGTTTAGTGCTGTTAAGTCGGTTCTAACTCATAGTGACCAGATATAGGGTTTCCAGGAAGGAACTGGTGAGTTTGAACCGCCGACCTTGCGGCTCAGACCGACCTTGCAGTCCAGTGTGTTATCCTGCAGCACAGAGCTGTAATTCCCCCTAAAGCTAGGTGGGCCTGCTAGCTGTTGGGTTTCTTCCGAAGGCCTGGATACTTTGGAAGTTTGGGATTCAGGTAGTGCCATGCCTTTGGACGTGGGAGCAGGGATTCTGGGAAGGCAGCTGTGGGGCAGAAGGAGCTGCTTGGGGAGGGGAGGCTGGGTGAGCTCTCTCTCCAGACCCTCTCCTCTAGCCCGTGTGTGGTGAGGTGCTTTGTGGGTACTGGAAATCAAGATGGTTCCTAAGGACCTTTCAGGATCAGGAATCTGAGACATTGGGTGGTCAACGTCACAACGTCACTGTCTTTTTTCTTATTTGAATAATGGGATCCTGCGGCCACTCTGCAAGGTTGAACGGACCCGGCACAGAATCTGATATGAAGTCAGAGTTTCAGCAGCACCTTAGCAGTCTGGATCTTCTGCCCAGTGGATTAGAGACAGTCTTGCCTGAAGATGGGGAATGACTAGGATGGGGCCTGGGGTATCAGAGTAATTGTTCTTAGCGCCCGCAAAGCCTAAGGGATGATAGCTGCTCAGTAGCCTTGCCTGTATTTGACCTGCTCCCAACCTTGATCCTACACGTCCTCTAGGAATTGATTCATCTTTTCGGGTTGGTGAATTGTACCTGAGGAATTTTTGCTTTTGACAGATTTTGGTGTCGTTGGGGATTTCGTTGGTGACGCCTCAGTATCACCATCATCACTCTGGTTTTGATCAATATCTGACTCTTCCCTCATGGAGACCTCGGAGCCTGGGTGAAAAAAGGAAACAGTTTTACTTCGCTCGACCACTCACTGGTCTAGAGATTTCTGTCTATAATTCATTGAAACAAACCAGATTCAGTTTGAGATACGTCTGCTGAACAAAGTTTAATAGTATTGTTTGTCTCAACTGTTAATGTGCACCGTAAATTGCCAAGAGAGGTTTTGTTCTACAAAACACCTAAAAAAACCCAAACCTAAAAAAACCCAAACAAACCCTTAGCTTGTGAGTGGATTCTGACTTACAGTGACCCTACAGAACTATCAACACTCATGGAAGCAGCAGTCAAGAAATCAGATGACATGTTGCATTAGGCAAATCTGTTGCACAAGACCTTTTTAAAGTGTTGAAGAGCAAAGATGTCAGCT
>NW_006408674.1:1202975-1212193 GCF_000296735.1 Chrysochloris asiatica
CCAAGGCTGTAAATCTTTACGGGAGCAGAAAGCCTCATCTTTCTCCCGCGGAGCGGCTGGTAGTTTCAAACTGCTGACCTTAAGGTTCGCAGCCCTATTTGTAACCACTATGCTACCCGAGCTCCTTACAGGCTTTCTCTAAATAATAATAATAAGAAAGTCCACGTATCTATGCACACACACCCGTAAGGCAAGGGTCACAGGCCCCTGCACCTCAAGAAACCCCGTGGCAGATTTCTCAGGATGGTCCTGCATTATACTTTACAATGTAACAGCCTTGGAAGCACTGAAGGGGGGCCACTCTTGGTTTATGTCAGATGGATTCTGTCCCTCCGCCCACCCCCACTGGGATCCCACACTCTGCATCTGCAGGATGGCATTTGGGGTTCTCTGGTGGGCTGTTCCCTTGGTTACCGACTTGGCTGCGCACACCATCCGTGTACTGTTTGTGCCACAGTAAATGTTCCTTGGTGATGGAGCCTCCTGGATGCTTTGCCCCTCTCCACCGTGCCCTCTGCTGGGAGAGCTCTCTGCCCCCTCTCTTCTCATCCCAGAGGACAGCAATCCTGACCATCTCCCACAGCCTTTTCAAAGGTCTCCTCCTCAAAGTCTAGACCTTCTGGCCAGCCCAAAGCTGTGTGTGTTTGTGTTTGTGTGTGGGTGAGTGCTAACCGACATAGATTTTGGTGGTACTCTGACCTGATCTAAGATTGAACCAGACTGACCACCAAAAGAAATGCCCTTCTATAACAATCAGGATGGGTCCTGCTCTGGCATCATCTCTACCTGCTCCCATCATACCCAGCATACCAGGTCTGCTGAGCTTCAAGCTGTTCCCTGAAAAGACAATGGCTTTCCTTGCTTCTTAGTGTTGCATAATCCATTTCCTTTGTCTAGAATGTTCTCCTTTGCTCCTGGGGAAAATCTAGCTCCCATGTATCCTCCAGGAAGACTTCTCTGACTCTCCTGATAGCACCTCCATTCCATCTTCTATGCTCCTTAAGCACCCCTCTAACTAACACAGTATCAAGTGTCCAAGGTGTAGTAGCTGGTCTGTGTCCCTAATAGACTGTGAATACCAGAGGGCAAGAACGAGGCCTGAGAATCTGCTTCCCTCTGGGATCCTGACAGATGGGTGAGTGTAGGGATGCAGGCTGAAGCTGCAACCAGGCAAGCAGGAACTGAAACTCATCTGAAGAAAGCAACCTTCTGCCTTCCTCCCCCTGGACACCTGGGTTCCCACATAGGCCTCCCTGCCCACCTCCCTGCACTCCCCACGTGCTGCACAACCTCTGTGATCTGCCTGGGACCCCATGAGCAGCCCCAAGGTCTAGCTGGACTGGGCAGTGCCACGGTGGGCTCGTGAGCCCAGGGACAGTTCATCCTACACAGTCACTCACTTTGCTTGCTCAGAGCTGATGGGTCTTCGCTTTTCTCAGTAGTTGTATCGCCTTCATCTGGAATCTTGTTGGCGAAGCTGCTGGACACGTAGAGCTTGCTGGTGTCCAGTGTGGCCTTGCTGAAGGGCGACATGGCTGAGTACATGCTGGTATAGCCATTGGCATTGCAGCTGAGAGCAGCCAGGTCCAGCGCCTTGCCACCTGTGATGATGGGGATGTTCAGGGAGAGCTTCCGCCGGCGGCTTGGAGACGACGTCTTGGTGATGGACAGGGGTGGTGGCGAGGAGAACTTGCGGGTGGCTCGTGGGGACTTGGGGGGGTCACCATACAGAAGTTTGTTGTTCTGGCCGCTGGCGAACAAGAGCTCTAGGGACCTGGAGGACAGGGGGTGGGAGTAAGTGGTCAGGGGTGACCCACCTCTGGTGGGATGCAGGTGGCAACAATGGCTTCCTCATTGAAACTATTCCTGACACTGTACCCTTGAAGCCTGTGTAGACCCTCTGAGAAGACCAAAGGGCCCTTGGGATTAATAACTTATGACCAGTTGTCCATAAATACAAGTGTCATGCTCTTGATGGTTTGTAGGAGACATGTGGTGAAGGCTCCCTCCTCTGCCTCCTGTCTGGTCAGGAGAATGTCTGACTCAAGGTGCTAGGGGTCTACCATGACCTGCAGGCTTCTGTGCAACCTCCCTCTATCCCAGTCTCAGTCTTCCCCAGGCATGGAAGCTCTGTGGATCCAGGGAGAGAACACCTGTGGGCTCCGGTCGGGAGGCCGGCGCACCTGGCAGGGATGGCGCTGATGGGCTTCTTGTAGATGGTGATGAGCTTGTCCAGGACCACGACGGCCGTGGTGAAGACGCGGTACGAGTGCAGGAAGGTGTTGAGGAAGTCGATGCTCAGGAAACGCAGGTCTGTCAGCCTCTCGAGCAGCCGCTCCACGCTGGCGTACCGAATCTGCAGCACTTTGCAGGAGTTCATGGTTTTGCTGAAGCGAATGTCAACGTCGTCACAATATAAGGAGGCGTCAGACCTGAGGAGGGGGTAAGGATGAAGAGGTGACTGGGCTCTGAAGTTGTTTGAGCCCATGCTGTCTTCCCAACCAGGCAGCGAGGTCCCTGAAAGCTAGGGCCCGAGTGCCCCAGCCTTCAGGCACACCCACAAGAGCTAAGATGGCAATTTAGAAAGCAAAGGGAGCTTCGACGGATGACATGAAGAATGAGCTAAGACGCTTTCCCCCCAATGATGTCCTAAAAATGTGAGCACTAAAAAACTCCTAGACATTTTGGAGCAACTTTTCTGTGTGCCATTGATGTGATTTGGACACCCAGAGAATCTGTAGAAGAGGGTAGCTCCGCCCCTTAGGGTTTCCAAGGTTACAAATTACCAGGTCTTTTTTCCAGGGGAGATTGGTGGGTTTGAACCACTGTCTTTTCTCTTAGCAGTCCAGTGCTTAACCTGTGCCACTAGGACTCCTTGGATAAAATGTAACAAACAAAAAGAATGTATTGCTGAGCTTATAAGGTATAAGGGAAATCTGTTCACATGAATGCTCAGCTGTTCATAGCAGCATTACTCACAGTAGCCCCTAACTGACCTTGGAGGTATTAATGGGTGAGGACCAAGGAGCTACAGGGGCTGTGTTCAGGAGTGCGCCTCTTCCTTAACCTCTGGGGTTGGGCTTTTCAAATTAGTGAGGGGGCCCTGGAGTCTGTATTTTTGCACTTTTACAAAGTGCTCTTGAAGTGTTCTATGTATTCATTTTGTAATGAGGAAAAGAAAAATAGTTCATAAAAATATTTCATTCATCCTTCAGGTCTGGAAATGAATTCACCTCCGTGGATCAACTTTCGGCCAAACAATAGACAGATTTATAAAGGGAACAATAATCCTACGGAGGTATACACACTTTAGAATAATAATAAAAGGTGATATCAAAAAGGCAGCATTTTCCCAAGGACAATGTTCAGAAAGGTCAGGGAAGAAGGAGGAATGGAAGCAGGAAACGCAGGAGGGAATGGATAAGGAAGGGGTGCTTCACTGTGGGGACTGCAGTCAATGAGACGCAGCAAAATGTGTCTCCATTGTTGAACAGAAAACTGAGCTGCCCTGTAAACCGTCACCCAATTCACAACAAAAATAAACAATCATTTCATTCATAATACTACATTTTAACCAACCAACTGCAAGAATTCACAGGTTCAAACAATTATGCCAAAGCCATCATCCACTCCAGCACATTCAAAGCAAATGAGCAAATAAACCAACTCCAAAAAATGACACTCAGCATCTTTCTGAGCCCAGTGGTGGCCCACCCCAGTGTCCACAAGTGGCCTGGTCAAGACCGGGCACTCACTCACTTGATCATCTGCGGCACAGTGACCTTGGAATTTTCTTCAAACGCGTTCATCATGAGTCCATTGCACCGGATATTATCTACACACTGGAGACAGAGAGTGGACCCCTGGTGTCAGAGCCTTAGTGTCTATTCTGGGACCCTCCCAGGAGCTCTGCAGAATGAGCAGTTCTCCAACCCCAGCCTGACAAACTGACTTCACTTTCTGCCAAGTGCATGATCCCAGCAAGGGTAGGGTCATTGCCCACTTTTGGCCAGAAATCAAGTCCCAGCTGGGTGACCTTGGGGGATTTACTTGACTTTCCTATCTGCAAAATGGGCATAATCAGTCCTCCTTCATAAGGTAGTTTGTGAAATGGGTATGTCTGCCATGGGCCACTCTGTTGCTCACTGTGGAGGTCCGGTGTGAGGACACAGAGTATAGGGACCCTCTCTCTCCTGGGAGGCAAGCCCAGCAGGACCTCCACCCCTCCTTTGGGCCAGTGCTGCCCCTGTATGCTGTGCCCTCTGCTCACCAGGATGCCAATGCTCTGAATGATGTCAGAGACAGTTTCACATGTTCAAACCCACATGTGTGATGTGCCCTTGGGGAGGCAAGGTTGCAGCTGGAGAGAACCAGATGACCTTATATTTTATTCATCATCAAAAAATTCAAAATCCAAGTTTTGCTGGTCGTGGTGGTGGGGGTGCCCCCAGCCCTGAACCTGTACATTTCTGTTCTGAGAGGCTTTCTTACAGGTGTGGATGGAATGGTTGGGGGAGTGGAACAAGGCAGGGTCTTCTGGTGTTAAGTAGGTGTATTGGGTCAAAGTTACTGGGAAGTGACAGACAGCAGAGAGGCAGGCTCAGTGGGTGAAGGAATCCCAAGGCCTCCCCTCCTAGTCAAGGCCAGGTCCCTAAAGCAGGTTCCTGAAGGCACCTTGTAGAACAAGGTATCTGCCTGCTTGCATTTCCCATGCCAAGTTCTCCAACCCACAACTCCCAGAATCTTGAGCACTGGTTCTTTCAGCATCTCTGCAATGAGGGGGCTTGAGCAGAGGGTGGAGCAGAGCTTTATGAAACCAGCAGAGGGTCTGAGGAAAGTGGTCCTTGATGCTCTCTGGGACAATGCCCACTGTCAGCAGGAGGTCTGGTTCCTGGGGGTACCCTTTAGGTGGGATTCCTGGAATCTTTGTCCAACTGAAGCTCATGGGGTCATGAATAGTCCCAGTGCACACGGTCAGGGCCCAAGCTTTCTCAGGGGGATTGTGGGATTCTGAAAAGGTGCTAAGCTTTAGAAAGAGCAGACATGGGTGGTATATGGTCCCCACCCTGCCTGATTCTGCTGGGATTGAGATGGACAAGAGGCCTGAAGGGTGGTGGGGAGTAGGTAGCAGAGGAGGGCTGGCAGTGAGGCATGAAAACAAGAGGGTGTGGAGGTTGGGAGGCAGGTTCTGCTAAGTAGAAGCTTGGGCCCTCTCTGCTTTGTCTGGCTCCCAAACAGTTGGACTCATGGCTGCAGAATTGATTCTGATTTGCGGTAACTCCAGGCCTTACAAAGCAGGACTGCTCCATATTTATGGAAACAGATCACCAGACCTTTCTTTCGCAGCACACTGAGTGGGTTTGAATTGCCAACCTTTAGGTTAGTAGTTGAGAGCCAACTGTTTGTACCTCCCAGAGTCTTGTTTCTACGACACAACCACTCCAAACTGCCTGTCTAGCTTTCCCTCTTCTCCTGCCACCTGCTGCCATTCACTTGCCTCACTCCATGGTAAGGGGTACAAGTGACAGGTTGGGGTGGGGCTGCCCTGATTCATGACAGGCCCACGCCGGACTCAGAAAGGGCCCAATCTCTTTCCAGAATCAAATCTTTGCCCATCTCTTTGCAGATGCTAACAAGCCTCTGGGTGTATCCACCAGTACCCGAGGAGAGCTGCATCCCTGCAAATATTTCCCCTCTCTTTTCTCTGCAGCAGGCAAAAACCTGCCGCCATCAACTTGATTCCAGCTCATACAGATAGATCCTTTAGGACTGAGAAGTGTTCCAGAAGGCTTCTAAGACTGGAAATCTTTACAGAAGCAGACAGCCTCATTTCTTACCCCCAGAGCAGCTGGTGGGTTCCAATTGCTGATATTTCAGTTAGCAGTCCAGTGCTTAAATGACTGCACCACCAGGACTTCTACAGTAGGTGAAGGCAGACGTGAAATCTCCTTTCTGTACAATGGACCCAGGGCCTGGTCTCACTCACTGGAGAAGGCACCCAGCTCTGTGGGCCTTTGCTCTCTCTCTCCAGTCTCTATCTCTAACACCCTGGGGGTAGTGGTTCTCCAACCTTTCTGTGCACACCAATGACTGGGGGCAGGTACTGAAAATGCCGATTCCTGGGTCCCAAACCCGAGATTTTGATCTGGTAGGTTTGGGGGGAAGTCCAGAAATCTGGATTTCTAAAACATCACCTTCCCAGGTGATTCAGATGCCAGGGGTCCCCAGATGCACATTAAGATGGTCCCTAGGGACTCTGCCAAGGGTCAGGTAGCTAAGCTCCGCCTTGGGGGTGTGGAGCTGGAGGGGACTTGTCTTCTTCCCATTAGAACAATGCAGCTGCCTCCTTGTGTGCCCAACCAGGCCAGCTGTGATGGGATCACTCACTTCCAGGAACACGTGATACTGCTTACCTGGCTGATGTCGCTGGTCCATGCCGCCTTCTCCTGTCTGGACGAAGCCACGAGGATGACTGTGAAGGGTGGAGAGTCCTTTGGCTCCACCCCGATCTTAAAGTCCAGGTGGTCTATGTCTTGGCCAGGCCCTTTGGCTTCCAGTGGCAAAACATGAAATTAGTAAAATGAGTATGGGGGTCATTTTTCAAGTGGGAAAATATTTGAAGGACCCCCTGCCTTAACCTACTCTGCATTGAAAAGCACCGGGATACTTGCTGTTTGGGGGACTTTGTTTTTTCCTCCTTAAGGTGGAAAATATCCATTTCAAAGATAGAAAAATTGAGTAGAGCTCCAATCATATAGGACTAGTTTGAGATCTGGAGAGTGGAGGAACCCCAAAGTATCCAGAATTTGCTGTCTGCTCTCCTTTCACCTGCTGGCCCAGGGAGCTTTCTCTACAGACCAGACCCTGGCCTATCAGGGTCCAGGTGAGAGGATCAGCACTGCCACACCCTTCTTTCCTCCCAAGAAAAATTATAGTACCTGAGTCCTATCATTCAGGTGTGTGTATGTACACATCAGGGCACACACATGTACATGTGTGCACCTTTCACACGGACCTGGGCCCTATCCAGGTGTGTGTATGTACACATCAGGGCACACACATGTACATGTGTGCACCTTTCACACGGACCTGGGCCCTATCCAGGTGTGTGTATGTACACATCAGGGCACACACATGTACATGTGTGTACCTTTCACACTTACCTTCCTCCTCAGTGCTTTCTGGATCCTCCAGCAAGGTGCAGTCAATGAGAGAGATGACTCCGTTCTGAAAAAGAGCAGAGGAGCCACCCTGAGGCCAGGAATACACGTGCCATTCAGGAACCTCACAAAGCCAGATTGCAAAAGCCTTTGGAAAGCACCCCTGTACACACACGTGTATGTATATATCACATGCCAGGTGTGTGTGAGTATTTTGTTTTTAAGTTGGAGAACTTCACCTGCATATAAGGAGGCCAAGAGAGTGGATTGAATGGGAGTGTCTCAGAGGATTTCCCAAATGAGGACTGAAGTTTGGCTGTGGGCAGAGGGGCCACAACCTGTCTGCTTGGTCTCTTGTCCCCACAGCAGCTCCAAGGCATCACCTATTAGATAGACCTAAGGACACAGGGAGGTCTGGGTCAAACACTTCATATTACAAACAGGGAAACGGAGACCAATTTTAGGGAGAGGTCACAGGTATAGTTAATCTCATTTTACAGATTAAAAAAACACGGAATCAGACAATGGAGAGAAACTGAAAGCCTTCCCTTTGCGAACAGGAACCAGACAAGGATGTTCTTTATCATCACTCCTATTCAATATTGTGTTGGGAATCTTAGCCAGAGCTATAATGCAAGAAAGGTAAATTAAAGGCATCCAAATTGACAAAGAAGTACAGCTCTCTCTATTTGCAGATACTATGATGCCATACATAGAAAACTCCAAAGACTCAGCAAGAAAATCATTGGAACTCATTGAAAGATCCAGCAAAGTAGCAGGGTACAAGATCAATATACAAAAATCAGTTGGATTTCTCTATGCTAATAAAGACAGGTCTGAAAAAGAAATTAGGAAAATAATACTATTTACAATAGCAACCCAAAAGATGAAATATTTAGGAATAAATCTAACCAGAGAAACAAAAGACCTATGCAAAGAAGATGACAAAACACCACTACAAGAAACCAAAAGAGATATACAGAAAAGGAAGAATATACCATGCTCACAGATAGGAAGACTTAACATTGTGAAAATGTCAATACTACCCAAAGCAATATATAAATATAATGCAATACCAATCTAGATTTCAACATCATTCTTGAAAGAGATGGAAAAACTGATTATTAACTTTTTATGGAAAGGAAAGAAACCATGGATAAACCAAGCAATGCAAGGAACAAAGTTGGAGGCCTCTTACTCCCTGATCTTAAAATTTACTACACAGCCACAATTGTCAAAACAAAAAATACATAGATCAATGGAACAGAATTGAGAATCCATCGCACACATAGTAAGCTTATTTTTGACAAAGCGCCACACACATTAAGTGGAGAAGGGATAGTCTCTTGATGTTGCAGAAGAATGAAAGAAGACCCAAACCTCACACTATATACATTAACAAACTCAACGTGGATTAAAGACCTAAGTGCAAAACCTACAACTATAAAGGTCACCAATGAAAAAATAGGCACAAACTTAGGGGCTTTACTACACGGCATAAATATACCATCAAACATTACTAACACCACACAAACAACAGAAGACAAAATATATGGCTGGGGGCTCCTAAAATTAAGGCACTTCTGTGCATTAAAAGATGTTGCCTAAATAGTAAAGGGAACCCACAGACTGGGAAAAATTAATTTGCAAGATACATCAGATAAGGAACTAATCTCTAAAATTTATAGAAAACTACAACACCTTTACAAGAAAAAGACAAACAATCCAATTAAAAAATGGACATAGGATATAAATGGACACTTCACCAGGGATGATACTCAGGCAGTCAACAAATACATGAAGAAATGTTCAAGATCATTGGCTATTAGAGAGATGCAAATCAAAACAATGAGATATTATTTCATACCAACATTAATAGCGAAGTTAAAAAACAAAAACAGAATACAACACAAGAGAGGGTGTAGAGAGACAGGGACCCTCCTACATTGCTGGTGGGACTGTAAAATGGTTCAACCATTGTGGAAAATGGTATGGCACTTCCTCAGAAAGTTAGAAATAGAAATACTGTTGTTGTTGTTGTTGTCAGGTGCCATCGAG
>NW_006408674.1:1214588-1219315 GCF_000296735.1 Chrysochloris asiatica
AAGTAGTTCGTCACTCTTTCTTCCTAGTCTGTCTTTGTCTGGAAGCTCATCTGAAACCTGTCCACCATGGGTGACCCTGCTGGTATTTAAAATACCGGTGGCATAGCTTTCAGAATCACAGCAACTCACAAGCCACCACAGTATGACAAATTGACAGACAACTAGTGGCCATAAAGATTTATAGCCTTGGAAATCCTATACAGGGTCACTCAGAGTCAGAACCAACTCCGCAGCACACAACCACCACTTTGCTGTTCAGCGCATTTACCTGCAGCGTCACACCAGCACTTTCTCTCACTCTTTTTATATCTATGCCCCCACAAATGTATAAGAGTTTGAAAAAGAATATTTGTACATGGGAATTTATTTACCTTTTCTGCAAACACAGCTACAAATGTGGTGGAGCATACAGTGGGCAAAATGATGAAAGCTTCTTAGATTTTATCAAACATCTTAAGGCAATGAGTTGCTGGGCCTGGGGGCTCAGCACCATAGTCTCAGGGGACAACACGGTCAATTGGCATAACATAGGACACAAAGACAACATCCTGCATCCTACTTCAGTGAGGATGGAGCGTCTGGGATCTTCAAAGCTCACGAGCAGCCATCTAATGTGCAACTATGGGTCTCTCCATGTGCAGAAGAAAGAAGAGTGATGAGAATGGAAGAGGACTGGAATCAATTTGTCCAGAAGATTAATGGACCATGTGAACACCAGTCTCCATGACTCTGAAACCAGAACTAGATGGTGCCTGGCTGCCACTACCAACTGCTCTAAAAGGATCATATTAGTTGGTCCCAGATAGAGACTGGAGAAACCTGAGACCATGGCACATGACCACCCTTTAGGTCTGGAGAGGAACTCACCCCTGTGACCCAATTTTCAAGCCAAGCAGCAGATAGGTACACAGGGGGACAACACCACTGATAAGGTATGCTCATGATGGAATGGCTAATCATTCAAAATCAAAAGGGCAACATTTACCTAAAGAGAAAGTTGAAAAGGGATGGGAAGATGGGTGGGGAGGAAAGAGGAGCCACAAGGAGGAAGTGGGATAACAGTTATTGCATGGAAGGGGCTGCAATCATTGAGATGAAAGAAAACATATGATTTGTTGAACGTAAAACTGATGATCTTGTAAACCACTCAATTCACAATAAAAAGTTAAAAAAAACAAAACAACCCACAACAAAACCCCAACAAACCCAGGATCAGAGATATTAAATACTTTGCTCAAGGTCATCTGGCACGTTAGTGGTGGGTCCCAGAGAGGGCCCCAGGGGTCTGACCCCAGCCCAAGGTTGCTATTGGTTGTCAATTAGTGGGAATATCTGGAGAAACATCTCCCATTCTTGAGTGTGAGATTCCTTACAGTTGTAACGAGATTGTAAAGACCAACAATAGTAACTAATATAGTGGTTAAAGAGCTCCAGTAGCATAGTGGTTATGAGTCGGGCTGCTAGTCGGACTGCTAACCTCAAGGTCAGCAGTTCGAAACTACCAGCTGTTCCACGGGAACAAGATGTGGCTTTCTGCTCCCATAAAGATTTACAGTCTTGGAAACCCTATACAGGGTCGCTATGAGTCGGAACTGACTCCATGGCACACTATCACCACCACTAATACAGTGGTTGCTTTAAGATATAACCACAAATTCTTTGATACTCCTCCCTTCAGAAGATGGAAACGAATCTCCTTGAGTGTTATTTGCTTTTAACTAAAAGAATAAAGAGGGAGTGATGGTAACTAAAAAACAGACAGTGCTGTTGAGTCAATTCTAACTCTTAGCGTCCCTATAGAGTAGACTAGAACTCTTAGAGCTTCTGAGACAGCAAATCTTTAAGGGAGCAGACAGCTTCATCTTTCTCCCAAGAAGCAGGTGGTGGATTTAATACTTAAGACAATGCTTAACCCGCTGTGCCACCAGGGCTCCTCGCCTCTGAAGAATGGGTCACAGAAGGCACTGACTCTACTGCTTGATCTCTTGTTCTATAATGGAGCCCTTGTTCTGGGGGGAGCTCTATACACAAGGAACTAAGGCCCCCCAGCCAACAGCCATATGAGTGCACCATCTTAACAAAGGACCGTTTGGCCCCAGCCAAACCTTCAGATGATTGTCATCTAAGCTGATATTGTGACTGCAAACCCATGGGAGCCCCAGAGCCAGGACCACCCAAGTGAGTCACTCCTGGATTCCTGACACATAGAAACTATGTGATAATAATGCTTCTTGTTTTAAGCCATTACAGCTTGGGGGCAATTTGCTATATGTCACTATGTAACTAGGAGTCCTGGTGTGGCGCTGTGGGCTAATGCACCAGGCTGCTAAGCCGTTTGAACTGCAAGGTCGGTGGTTCAAACTCACCAGCTGCTCCTTGGAAACACTATACAGGGTCGCTATGGGTCAGAATCGACTCGACGGCATTTCACAACAACAATATGTAACTCATACCATGACTGATAATGACAATGGAAACCTGGTCATGTGTCTAGTCTATAAGGGAAAATCCTTGGAGGGCAGGCTATCTGTCCCTTGGGGGGCAGAACGGGGCTGAAAGAGCAGCAGACTGGAGCCCCAAATCTGGGGTTCTGCTTTCTGCTTTTCTCTGTGGTTGTCTTGGGTGGGGAGTCACCAGCCTTGCTGGGTCTTAATCACCCAATAATGTCATTAAATCACGAAAGACTCATAATTCTGATGTTCTTTTACTTTGTCTCAAAAAAATTATTATTTTTAAGTTTAAAATTTTGCAGATTTGCAGCACGCCCCCTTCAGAAGGGACTTAAAGCATTTATTTTTAATCTTCATATTGAAATTTGAGTTTTATCTTATGGTGATTGAAGGGTATACACCATAGTGACACATACCACAGAACATACGCGCTGGACCCAGGTTCCTGGGTTCAAAGTCCAGCTCTGCCACTTCCTAGCTTTGTCTGCCTCAATTCCCTTATCTATAAAATGGGGAAAGTAGCAGTATCTACCTCAATGGGTTCTTCTAGGGATTGTTGCTGTTGTTAAGTGCCATGGAGTCGATTTTGACTCATAGTGACCCTGTATAGGGTTTCCAAAGAGGCTGGTGGATTTGAACCGCCAAGCTCATGGTTAGCAGTCAAGTTCTAAGGATTAAATATACATAAAAGACTTAGGGCATTGCCTGGCCCATCTAACCAGTTAGTGGTTTCCAACTGCTGGTGACCCCACATGTGTCAGAACAGAACTGTGTTCCAGAGGGCTTTCCATGGTGGAATTTTCAAATGTGGATAATCAGGATTTTCTTCTAAAGTACGTCTGTGTAGACTTGAATTGAAGCTGAGCACATTATTAATTGTTCCACCCAGGGACTCTGCCTGGCCCATAGTAACCGCTACATAGGGTCTTCTTCTTGTTGTTGTTAAGTGCCATTGAGTCAGTTCCAACTCATAGCAACTCATAGAGTTTCTGAGGATCGACTGGTGGGTTTGAACTGTTGACCTTGCAGTTTAAACTGATCTTTCAATCCAGTGTATTATCCTGTTATGCCACACGAGGACCCTGGGCTTGATACTATTATTACTATTGTCGTGACTGCAAGTTTATTGCTATACAATTGAGAGTGACGATGATTGTTCCCTTGGATTGAGTACTTGCTTTGTACCAGGCTCTGGGCTATGTGCTTTGAATGGGTCATTTTACTTAATCCCTACAACATTCATGTGAAGTAGGATTTTTCACTCCCATTATACAGATGGGAAAACTGAGGCTTGGTGAGGTGACATAATTTATCTAATGTCATCCACTCATGTGTGGCAGTATGAGACTTCACCAGTATGCTCAGAGACTTGTAAAACTAAACAAACAAACACCTTCCCAAAACAAAGCTAACAAACACACAACAAACGTACCTACAGACTTCAGACCAGGAAGTTGAGTTCAACCTGCCCCTCCCAGCTGTGGTCCACTGAGGAAACCGTTTCTCCAGCCTCAGACAGCGATCTTCACAGTAGAAACTCCAGAGTTAATAAATAATGGAAGCTTTCCTTGATACATAATTTGGTTGAAACTGGAGTATTCAATATTTGTAAATTAATTTCCCCTTGTGCAGTCAACCAACTAATTTGCCGACATGTTAACATAGCAGCATATTCCCCGAAGTTACTGATGTATTAGCGCTGTAGGAGGTTATGGGCCAGGAATCCAGGGTCTGGAAGAACAGTTTCTCTGATGCTCTGGCTTAATTAAGGGTATCTTCTGGCCCCTCCCGGACCACTGCGTATTCAAATCTGAGATCTGCTAAGCAAGTTTTCATCAGGATGACCACGGTGCTGGGAGACTGAAGCTTCTCAGAGGTAGACACTTTGTAATTTACACAGCAAATTGAGGCCCACTTTTAGTTCATTGCCTCCTTCAGGCACTGTGAGATAGAGCACTGGACCTCAAGGTCAGTTTGAACCACCGACCTTTGAAACCCTATGTCCAGGGCCGCTCCTTTGAAACCCTATGTCCAGGGTCGCTATGAGTTGGAACCAACTCAACGGCACTTAACAATAAGGACAGTTCTCCCAATTGTGCAGATGAGAAATTGAGGTAGGTGTCGAGAGGGCCAGGGTCACATGTGTGTCAGTGACAGAGGTAGGACAGACCCCAAGCACAGAGCAAGGGGAGAAGCAATGTGCAGTGCTGGGGAGCAGTGGCGGGGACACCGGAGCAGGCCTTGAACATAATAGATGTAAAGGAGGTCTGTCGGGGG
>NW_006408674.1:1219415-1229411 GCF_000296735.1 Chrysochloris asiatica
AAAGGCCTGGGTGTCTGTGAGGAAGCAGGAAATGCAAACAAACACATTGAGGTGGAGCCTATCAGGCTTCATTGCAACTCTAGAGGACAGAGTAGAACTGTCTCGTAGGTTTCCAACATTGTTCTCCCATGCAGTGGCTGGTGGGTTTGAACTGCCGACCTTGTGGTTTAGCACCTAACCACTGGCTCCACTAGGGCTCCTTGAGGAAGCAGGAGGGCATGCTTACATGACTTCATGTTTTGGGAAGGGTGGATGGGTTAGCTGAGTACGTGGGGTCTCCTGAAGGTCCCAGGTGGGCTCTGAGTGTGAACAACTGTACCACCTCCAGGCATTGTCCAGTCGGCTGGGGGCAGTGCTCCTGTGTTGGTTCAGGAGAGACTATTTGAGCACTGGAGGGGGCCTGTGTGAGCTGCTTTGGTTGGATATGAGAGAAAAGCTCAGGAGGGATAAGTCTCTGCCCTGTCCTTTCCAACTCCCCATAACACACACACATACAAAGACATAGGTACAGAGACCCCACAGACACACACATCATGGGACTTTTAGGGGATTGTCCAGATCTCTGGCTTCTCTGGCCCAAGCTCCACACTATAACAGAGTCCCTTAGAAGGCCTCCCCTTTCCTGTGATTCTTCCAGGGACAATCAGTCAGTGATCTGTTCATACCAATCAGCCACTTAACCTAGTGTGTGCATGTGTGTATGTGTGTACGCACACGTGCTCACGTGTCTCTGACACCCATGTCCATCACAGCTGATGCCTTACCTTGGTCAGGTGAAGTTTCCCGCCGGAGCCTCTGGTGCAGATAATGAGATGTTTAGAGAACAGGAAACATTGCCGCTCGCCCTCCTTTTTCAGTGACAGAGACCCCAGGCGTCCTCTGGTGATCTTACCCTTTTCAGACATAGGCACCTGGATGAGGGAACCTGTGGGGGAAGAGGGGAGGCCCTAAGCCCATCTCCAAGGACTCTGCCTCTGATCTGGCTTTGAGGTTGAATGTGGAGGCTGAGACAGTAGCCGCAGTGTTGGTGGGACAAGGCAATCCTATTTCTTGGTAATAGATATGCCCTCAGACACTCCTTCCAGCCCTCCTCAGGACTAGATGGTGGGGGAACGAGTAGAGAAACTTCATGCAGGACCCCTTGACTTCCCAGTCAAGGGACAGGGTCTTAGGAAGAAAAGGAACCCTAAAGGTTGAGAATGAAGGGCTTTGGGGGCCACAGGAGGCTGCCACATGCAACCAGGGCAGGCATCACCAATCGATGAACGCACTCTTTCCTAGACTCCAATAGAGCACCAGCACCGGTTCCAGGAAGATGTTACTAAGCCGACTAGGTGCCTGTGAGGATATCCGTTTGCTATACTTGCTCTGGAATCCTTATCCCTAATACACATTTGATGGACCTCCTTTTCCCACTTAAAATCCTTCAATAGCTTCTCATTGACCCCAGGATATGAGCATTCAAGACTCGCAGCTGTCTGGCTCAGGCCCAACTCCCCAGACTCTCTCTTGCCCTCTTCGCCCTTTTCTGTCCCAAGCCTAGTCCTAGGTCAGTTACCTGTGGCTCCCTGAATGCTGCTTCTCAGTCTGGAACATTCTTCTTTCTCTTCACCTGCCCAGGGAACTCCTACATATACTTCCAGACCCCACTGCAGTGTCCCAGCTCCCCTGCCCTTCTCTGGGTCACCACACCACCTCCTGCTGATGTCCTGGAACACTTTCCTACATTCATCTCGCTAGGACTCTCTCTCACTACAGTTTGCTTCTGGAAGTTGAGGCTGGATCTGGGTGTCTCTGGAGTCCTGAGTACGGTCTTGCATGAATGGGGCAGTCATTGGTGTTTGTTATTGGGTTTGGATAGCTGATGGCTTCGTCCCAGGATTTCTCCATGGGAGTAAGTGAGGAGACTGTTGTCATGGTGACAGAAACACCTTTCCCGTGCTGCTCCCAGCCTGGGTCTCAGGGTTTGTTTGGCTAAAACCTCATCTCCAGGTCCCATGGGAAGTGAGGAAATGCATTGGTTCAGGGGATGCCGCAGATTCCTGTTTTATGGAAGTGATTCCTTTAAGGTGACTTCCAAGCCAAGTCCATTGGGGTTTCTTTTGTTGTTGCTATTAAATGCAGTAGCGTAGTGGTTACGAATCGGGCTGCGAATCTTAAGGTCAGCGGCTCGAAACTACCAGCTGCTCCGCGGGAGAAAGATGAGGCTTTCTACTCCCGTAAAGATTTACACCCTCGGAAACCCTATACAGGGTCGCTATGGGTCGGAACCGACTCAACGGCACATAACAACAACAACAACAACAACAACATTAAATGCAGTAGAGTCAGTTCTGACTCACAGTGGCCCTGTATAAGTTTCTGAGGAGTGGCTAATGGGTGTGAACCACCAATCTCTTGGTTCAAACCGACCTTGTGGTCCAACACTTATTCTTCAGTGATGTGCCAAAACTCTAGGATTTTCTTTGGTGGTGGTGGTG
This sequence comes from Chrysochloris asiatica, assembly GCF_000296735.1. NCBI lineage: Eukaryota > Metazoa > Chordata > Mammalia > Afrosoricida > Chrysochloridae > Chrysochloris > Chrysochloris asiatica. Next base: position 1,221,896 of record NW_006408674.1, read on the forward strand.
TTGTGCTATGAAGTTGGTTCTGACTCGTAGAGATCCTGCATAGGGTTTCTGAGGCTATAAATCTTTACTGGAGCAGAAAGCAGAAGAGCTGGTAATTTTGAACTGCTGGTCTTGAGGTTAGCAGCCCGACTCGGAACCATAACGCTACCAGAGCTCCGTAGGGTTTTCTTTAGTGGGACGTTTAAAGCACCACGTGGGGCCACCTCTGCATAGAAAGCTCAGGGTCAGCTAGGACACAGGCAGAGCTGGTTCTGGGTTTTGCAGGATTCAGGATGGGCCTTAGGAAAGAGCAGAGTGGCTGCACCCAGGGGCTAGGGACAAAACTCCCAGGACACAATCCTTGCTCAGGACAGCAGGGACCTGAGGCAACTGTACAGACCATTAGGGGGCACTGGGAGGTCTTTCTAGTCAGAGTCCCCGGATTAGAGGAAGGTCCCTGGGGGGTGCTAATGGTTTGTGTTTGACTCCTGGTGTAAGCACTGGACTGCTAACCTCAAGGTTAGTGGTTCGAATCTTGGAAACTCTTTACTGGATCGCTATGAGTCGGAACCCACTTAACAGCACATAACAACAACAACAACAACAACAACTAACTGAAAGGTTGACCGTTTGAACCCACCCTGTGGCACCACAGAACAAAGGCCTGGCAGCCGTTTTCTGTGAAGATTACAGGCAAGAAAACCCCACATGGAACAACTCTACTCTGTAAATCTTAGGGTCACTGTGAGTCACAATCAACTTGGTAGCAACAAGTTAGATAGAAGGGGCTTGGGGGTTCCATTCTGAGGCCAGAGGTCACCTCTGAGGCATTCAAGTAGAAGCTGAGTTATGTACAGAACATGGAATTTGAACAGCTGAACTTTAAGTAAATCCCAGCTCTCAAGTCCATAGTTGTGTGTCTTCAGTGCCCTTGTCACAAAGAACTTCTACTCATTTCTCTCAATACTGTGTCACCTTAACGCTCGCTGCTCACAGAAGATGAGGCTGGAAGGGGTGGGAGGGGACTTTCCATCCATAAGAACAACTGTGAACACGGTAGACAGACACTCAAAGGACAGAAGAACTAACTCAACACCAACTTCCTCTCAGGCACTGAAAACACTTGTGATTCACTGGGTAAGAGCCAATTGTTGCCTAACTTCCATCCTCTGCCCTTACTTTCTTCCCCCAAAAGAACATGCCAGTGTTTACTATGACATACAATAGACTAACCAAGGCCATCTGGGTAGAGTTATGCTTACATCTGGAGAGAAGGAAACTGAAAACCAATAATATCTCATCTATATATAGATACGGTGTCCTGGTGTGGTGTTGTGGGATAAAGCATGGATGGTTCAAACTCACCAGCCACTCCTTGGAAACCCTATACAGGGTTGTTATGAGTCGGTACAGACTTGACAGCACTTAACAACAACATATGTATAGATACTGACATCTACGTATAGTATCTTTTTGCCAGCAGCCAGGGTATATTCTGCATTCTCAATGGCAGGCTTAACCAACCAGTGGGGCCCACCTGGCGAGGACCGGCAGGGTGCTGGGGCCCTACCTTGTCTCACAAAGGTCTGGCTGGTGTCTAGAAGAATCTCACAGCCCTCGATGATCATACGCTCGATGGCCAGGTTCTTCCGGATGTTCTCTGTCTCGCTTACTTCATCATGCATGATCCTGTGGGGACAGGAAGTACACAGCACTGTCAGAGATTGGCTGTCCCCACTGCCCAGGGAGGAGGGAATGCTGAGTCTCTGACATGCATCTAGGGGCCCACTGTGTGCTAGCTACTGTACAGGTGCGATCTCATTTTATTTATCTGTCAGTCCAAAGAAGGCAGGTATTTGTGTTTCAGAGAAAACAAAAAAAGGTTAGGAAGTTGGAAGCAGGCCTCTCGTGAAGAACAGAGAGATCAAGACCTGCGTCAGCACTGCGAAGGAGATGGGGTTACAGGTGAGACATCTGTACATCCACTACTCACCATAATGATTCCATCCATAGAATTACACAAGTTCATTCCTGCCGCAGGGCCTTTGCACTTACGGTTCCCTTTCTCTAGCTTTCCCTAGATCTTTATGTGTATGTGTGTGTGTCTTTAAATTGCTATTTGGAACCTTAGAATGGTCTGTTTTTAAAACTCCAGGAAATCTAGTTGGCTCCAGCAGGTCTGAGAGAAAAGCAGGACACAGTCTGCCCTTGATCTGACTTGTCAGATTTGTTCTTATCTTGACTACTGCAGGGAGCTCTGGTGAACTGTGGGGTAAATATTGAACGGCTACCTGGAGTCCTGGTGTGGCGCAGTGGGTTAATGCGCCAGACTGCAAAGCCATTTAAACTGCAAGGACTGTGGTTCAAGCTCACCAGCTGCTCCTCGGAAACCCTATACAGGGTCGCTATGGGTCGGAATTGACTCGATGGCACTTAACAACAACTGAAAGATTGGCAGTTCAAATCCACTAGCCACTCTGTGGGAGAAAACTGAGACAGCATGCCTCTGTAAAGATTTACAGCCTCAGAAACCCCACGGAGCAGTTTTTCCCTGTCTGGTAGGGTCGCTAGGAGTTGGAATTGACTCATGGCAATGGGTGTGGTTTTGACGGATGCAACAATCCTCCTGTCCAGAAGGTGGAGCCATTTGACTGTTGTTGTCTTGTGTTTTTGTTAAAAAAATATTTTAAAATCATCAAGATTAAGTGTGAAGCCCTGTTGCTGAATCCTGTGGGTTTCCAAGAGTCTCACAAAAGGGGTGAATGGTATTTTGGGTCCTCTGGCAAAGGTAGGTCACCGATTCCAAAGCAAAACACAAAACTATCTGTTGGCTCCTGACTGAAATCCCATTAACAAAGACTACCAAGCGGGCTGGTTAACATGTTCCCAGGTTTCCACTTTCACTCTTAGACACTTTTCAATTTCGACACAGACAAGGAGAGCAAACACTGGCGGGGCTGTATCTATCGGTCGGAATCAGTGTGACATTGAGTAACCGACATAACCGCTTCGATCCTTAGTTTTCTCATCTGTACAATGTTGCGGAAAGGCGTGTGACTCCAGACTTGTGTTCTTTCACCATACTTACTCAATCTGTATGCTGAGAAAATAATTTGAGAAGCTGGATTATATGAAGATTGGAGGAAGACTCATTAACAACCTGCAATATGCAGACAATGCAATCTTGCTTGCTTAAAGTGAAGAGCACTTAAAATATTTAATGATGAAGGTTAAAGACCATAGCCTTCGATATGAGTTGCACCTCAATGTAAAGCAAACAAAAATCCTCACCACTGGACTAATAAATAACATCTGTATAAATGGAGAAAAGACTGAAGTTGTCAAAGACTTCATTTTGTACGGATCAACCATCAACACTCACGGAAGCTGCAGCCAAGAAATCACACAACATATTGCATTAGGCAGATCTGCTGCACAAGACCTCTTTAAAGTGTTGAAGAGCAAAGATGTCAGTTTGAGGACTAAATTTGAGGACTAAGGTGCACCTGACGCAAGCCATGGTATTTTCAATAACCTCATATGCATGTGAAAGTTGGATAGTGAATAAGAAAGACTGTAGAAGGATTGATACATATGAGTTATGGTGTTGGAGGAGAATATTAAAAGTACCATGGACTGCCAAAAGAACAAACCAATCTGTGTCAGAAGACGTAAAGCCAGAATGCTCCTTAGATGCCAGGATGACCAGACTTTGTGTCTCATACTTCTGACATAGTATCAAAAGGGGCAAGTCACTGGTGAAGGACATCATGTTTGGTAAAGTGGAGGGTCAGAAAACAAGAGGTAGACCCCCAATAAGCTGGATTGGCACAGTGGCAGCAGCAATGGGCTCCTATGTAGCAGTGATGGTGAGGTTGGCCAGGACCGGGCAGCATTTCATTCTGTAGTGCATAGGGTTGCTATGAGTTGGTGCCAACTCGATGGTACATAATAGCTACAACAACAAAAATGTTGTAAGGATAGAAAAGAATGTATTTCATGTGTCTGGTCCAATTCCTGGCCCATGATAGATGCTTGAGTTGAGGGTAGTAATCATCAGTTGCCAAAGGATTATCATCAATTATTTTTTTCTGATTTAGGACATGTATTGTAGATTTAAATTCGCTAGACTGGAGTGTGGGGGCATTTAGATGGGGTCTTTTCTTCAAGGTTCTCAGTCCCACCCTTACCCCTCCCTCAGAAGCCTAGTCCCTAGCCTCCCCAGCCCCTCGTCAGCCTTCTTTTGGAATGGGTGTCCCAGAGGAGACACCTTCCAGGTCAGATGCTCATTTCCTGGAGGTGTGCTCAGTTTTGGAAGCTGCTAAGGGTGATAAGAGCATTTTTTCTGATCAGGATTTCATGGGCCTCTAACTGAGTAACTTAGAAGAAAAACCTTGCTTCTGAAAGATCACAGCCTTTCAAAAGCCTCTGGAGTGTGGTTCTACTCTGACGCTCATGGCTCACTAGGAGTGGCATCGCCCTGAAGACAGCTGGTTGGTTGGTGGGTCTCTTGATCAGGTGGGATTTACCTGGGGAGGCTGCATTTGGTGGCCACCTCAGTATCCTGTTAGGTGTGTTTACTATTCCTCCTCACAATGAGTCCCAGAGCCAAGCTGGAGTTTGTTGGGGACCCGTACCCCACATTCATTTACAAGGCTCAGGGAATACTCTTGGGGGAACCAGAAATGATGATTTGGGTTACCCAGGATCTAGGGCTGGGGTTGGTTATCCACTGGTTTCCTGCCAGGATTCCCCCATGGCAGCATGTGAGGAGGATGAGAGGACTGTTGTCATGGTGACAGGAAAGCCTTCTCCTGGGCAGCTAGGGTGGGGTTCAGGGTAGGCATAGGCAGGTGGTTGGATGGGACCAAGGAAAAGCAGGTGGATATATCTAGGACTCAGGGGAAAGGGATTATGATCTTGAGCCAGAAACCTTAGCACCAGGACAGGGCACCCTGCAGTGACGTGGAGTCCTGCTGCCTCAGGGAACCCAAGTCTTCTCCCATGGGGAGGAAAGCTCCCTGGAGCATGTGAGGACTGGGGTGTGTCCCCACAACTGTGTGCCATTCTCAGATCCCATCCCAGTGACATCCGTGCCTAGACCCTCCACTCTGAGGTCTGTGAATGAGCCAGGTCCTGACAGAGTCCTGCTCAGGTCCAGTCTGCTGCCCCTCTGCACAGCCATGGCCAGTCTGATCCTTAGGAAACTGTTTAGGGCATCCTAACCATAGGTTCCTCCTCATCTCTGTCCTCCCCATGGTGGAGATCCACGGCTCAGCCTTTGGTCCTGTCTTTTTCTCTGTAAACTTATGACTTCAGCCAGTTCTGTGACTTTAAGAACAACCCCCTCCCGCCGGCCCCCCCTCCTCAGCTGATGACTCCTTCAACAATGGACTCAGTCACTCAACTTCCCCTTGTCCTCTCCACTCAGACATCTCATCAGCACGTCAAGTTTAGCACACTCCTAAACAAAGCTCCTGGAGTTGCCCTTCCTGCATTTTCACCATCTTGGTGATGGCAAGTCCATCTTCTGGCTGCACAGCCCGAGACTCTGGAGTCACCTTCCACCTCTGATCCATCAGAAACCCTCATGGTCCCACCTTGGAGACACCTTCGGGTCTGAACATGCCTCTCCCTCCACTACTCCCACTTTTGCAACACCCATTGGTGCTGGGGGTTGTTGGAATCCTCGCAGAGGAAGTTCCTCTGTGACTATGTTGTTGTGTGCTGTTGAGTCAGTTCCAACCCATAGTGACCCTATATAGGGTTTCCAAGGAGCGGCTGGTGAGCTTGAACTGTTGACCTTGCTGTTCAAACAGACTTTGCAGTCCAGAGCATTAACCCACAGTGCCATACCAGGACTCTTGTGACTACAGAAGTGGAGAAACAGCAGTTGAAGGACCCTAGTCATCCAGTGATACCATCTTCTGTTTTCTGAAGCCTGGGCACATGTGGGCCCCTCCGCAGACCCCCTCTGGGGCTCCATAATCATCAGTTTAGACACAGGAAGGATTTCCTCCCTGGGCACCAGTCCGGATGTGGGCAGGGACTCTGGGCTCACCTGGACAGTTCCTCCAGTTTGGACTTGGCATAGTCCAGGCTGTTGCGTTCAACGTGCTCATGCGGTGTATGGGCCAGGAGCTCGTGTAACGTCAGGATGTATCTGGGAATCTATGGGTAGCGGAGAGGCCGAGGAGCAGGGAAGAGGCAAAGGAACAGGGACAGAGAAAGAGAGATGGGAGCAGAGGCAAACAGCAAGAGAGGGGCAGAGACAGAGACAGAAAGAAAGACCATGTGAAGCAGGAAAGAGAGATATGCAGAGGGACAGAAAGAGAGAGAGAAGCAGAGAACATTTGTTCAGCCCAGAGAACTTCCATGGTGGGGCTGAAGAAGGGAACAGGCTATAGATGTTTCAACAGGGAGGCTCCCTTAGGGTCTTCTCTGGGGATCGGAGTCCTGAGTTGTGGGCTCTGCCCTGGCACAAGGCAGCGGGACCTGGAGAGTGGGCTCAAACACCAGTAGGGAAAGAGCATCCCGGTGGTCTTCTCCAGGAGCTACCCCTTGCCCTCCCTCACCTGTTCTGTGGACTGTGGCCAGCTTGCCCTCCAGCAGTTAAGACTGGGGGCTGGCCCTAGCGCCATTGCCCCGGCAGCCCTGAGCCAGGGCCTCTATTAGGGACGGTCCCCTCAGGAATGCATGGCTCCCTCCCAGCGGCCACCTGGAACATGGGGTAGGTGAGGAAGGTCTCCAGCGTCCTCTCCTCGCAGTCGGGCTTGGCCTCATAGTGTTTCAGCAGCTTGTCGAAGTCACGGTTCTGCTTGCAGTGGGCCAGGATCTGCAGGCTGTATTGGTGGTTACGGACAAATTCCTGGTAGATGTTGAGCATGGGCAGTAGGATGTCAAACAGGTCAGCTGCAAGGAGGGGACACAGCATCAGTGAGCTCAAGGCTCAGACCCCTGCCCTGAGAGACCCCTGCCTCTGAGCACTGCTACTCCACACTGCCCCCTCAAGGCCAGAGAGGGAACTGTAGCAGCAAGCTGGAGCCTCAGGGTCAGGCACTCGCTCTCCCAGGCGCCAGGTTCATACTTCTTAGCTGGGTCCCCCTCCAAGAATTACTCTCTGCTGAGGGAAGCTGCTTTATCCCAGTCATCCAATGGTTGGTCCATGTGAGGTTATCAAGGCCAGCCCCTTGCCTTAATTTGGGACCTCTCTGAAACCCCACCCTGGCTCCAGAGCTTCTCGTGGGGGGTGCACTGAGGCCTCTGTTGCATAACAACCCAGCTTGTCTCTCTTGTTCATCCTGTTGCCCTAGGTCCACCTCCCACGTGATTGTAGAGAGCACCCCTAATAGGCCTCCATCCCAGCTTCCCCCACCTGGAACACACCTACACCAGCCACAAGAAACCGGGTCTCCTAACTCCTCTATTCCAGGCATCTCCTCCCACACGACACAATCTCCTGTGAGACTCTGCTCCTCCGTCTGTATGTCCCTTCCATCTGTCCCTGACTTACCAGATGTCACTATCATCAGATCTG
>NW_006408674.1:1229573-1278667 GCF_000296735.1 Chrysochloris asiatica
TATTTGAAAATTAGAAAAAAAAAAAGGTATCCTTATAATAAATTGGAAATGAGAAGTTTTATAAAAGGGCATTCAATGACCTGATGGATGACTCTTCAACCATACCAATGTAGAAAATGCTGTAGTGATGTTGCTACTTTGTCCCTTAAGAAAACCAGGGTCTTAGCCTTGAGAAGAACACACAAACGTTGTCTCAGGAAGCTTTCAGGGCTGGAGGGCAGAGAAACTCTGATGGTTGGGGTTTGGGGTCTGGTTGGGTAACCTGCCTAAGCCTGCTTCATCACTTTCAAGGAGGAGGTGACCCCAATATTCACCTTTACTAATCAAATTAAGAACATAAACAACAACAATCAGGCCTCCCCTGTCCCCTCAAAAAACACCCAGTGCTGGTGAGGTGAGGGGTAGGAGATTCTTGGATGCAGTGCTTGTTACTCTGGACAATATCTATGAAGCAAGAGGTTTTTTATCACGTTTATGCCCTTTATTTTAGTAAATCTATGTTTGGGAAATGAGCTCTCAAATGAAGAAGATTCCATGTGCATAGATGACTATTTATAATAACAAGTTGGAAACAACTCCAAGAGCTTATGATGGGAGCCAGTTACATAAATGATGGCTCATGCACTATACTAGGCCGTGTGATAACAATCCAGAAAAAATGTTGTGCTCTAAGGTTAAATGCAGGAGCACACATACCCACACACACAGTAACATTCAAATCTCCATTCAGAGTGTTTACAATGATGTAAAATGGCAAGAAAATAAAGATCTATGCATAGGAAAGAAAAAAGTAGGAAGAAAATACCCAAAATGTTTATAGTGGTAATCTTTGGGAAACAGAACTAACTATGCTTGATATTTTTAAACTTTTTCTAAGTTTCTGGATTTTCAAATCTTCCCAAATGAGGACATATGCATTATTTTTAAATGGGGAAAGAGGATAAGAACTAAAATATATATCTCTTCCTCCTAGAAATATACCTTTTGCCAACTTGTCTTTTTCCTTCTGACCCCCTTGAGGGCTTCTGTGTGTTTTAAGGGTGCCATTGGGTTCCATTCTGGATGGTGTCCCATTCTTGAGAGGCAGCCAAAGAAGACCCCTGGACAGGAACTTCTGGGGTTGGGGAGTTGCTGGGGGCCCCTGTGAGGAGTGGCTACTCACCCAGGACCAGCGTGGGCCAGCTGGAGATGCGGGCTTTCAGGCCTTGGTAAAAGATCTGGTGCAAAAACATGATGGTTTCGCTGGAAAAGAAGCACAGGGTAAGCTCTGGCCTGGGGAGTGAATTCCTGCTTACCAGGCTTCTCAGACAGTGTTCTGAGAAGCTCCCCAAGCCCAGCACTGCTGCGGGGCCTGTGGAATAGCTTGGGTGTTCACCTCCCATGCAAGTCTTTTACAGCAAACTGTTTTTCAGTTGAGTCATTATGCAGACACCTGACCAATAGAACCATGGGGCCCAGTGCAAAATGAAAATGTTCAAAAATTACTTAAAAATGTCAAGATAGCACTGTTGTTGTTGTTATGTGTTGTAGAGCCAATTCTGACATATAGCGGCCCTGCCTAGGGTTTCCGAGGAGTGGCTGGTGAGTTTGAACTGCCAAGTTGGCGATTCAAACTGACCTTGAAGTCGACTGCTTATCCTATGGTGCCACACCAGGACTCATAGGAGACAATTAATACTTGCGGGGCCCCATCAATTTCAGGGCTTGTGTGCCCAGGGAGTAGTCCTGCTGATCAGTTGCCCAGAGGTGGGGGAGCTGCTCTGGCTGATGGCCTTCCCTGTTCCCTAGAGCCTCCACCTGTTGAAGGAGTCCAGGGCTCTGGAGAACTCAGAGTAAAAGCCATTGATGATGGGAAAACAGCTAGGCCTTGAGATCCACGTGGAATGGGGCTCAAATCTGCAGTCTGCACCTTCCCAGCTATGCGATCTTCAGCACGATGCTTAACCTCTTGGAACCTCAATGCCTTCAGTGTAAAATATGAAGGTGAAGTGAGGTCGTCCCAGCAGGTAAAGCGTTTACCCCAGTATCTGGTACATATCTTAGTTCCCTGCCATCACCCCATGACCACTCCCTTTCTGGAACTATAAGTCATGGAAGCAAAAGGACCCAGAATCGTAGTATGCAAACCCTGCTTTGCCGCCACCAAAATGTCCCAGGGACATGTATCTTCCTTGGCATCCTAGCATAAGACTGGGCAGAAGTCTCTGAGCACAGGCTACATCTGCCTGGCGTCCTCTCCTATACCACCTTCCTCACTCACAGCTCCCCAAGCAGCTGTCCACTACACAGTGAGTTCATCACCCCAGCGCCCGCTGCTCTGCAGACCTGGAGGTGTCACCAGTAAGCCTGGGGCTTGCCTTTGAACTAGACACAGTAAGCTGAAAGGATTTTGTAGTGTACCCCAGCTATGGCTAGGGAAACTGAAGCCTAGAGATAGGGACTGATGCTTCCAGGAGTCAGGGAAACTCAGGGAACTCTCTCTGGAAAGTTCTCTTCTTAGTTATATTGTTAGTGTACATACTCTCTGCTCACTCCCTCCTGTGACTTTGTTTGGCTGTTTAAGGTGCCTGGTATTTATCACCCCAGGGAAGCTGCCATGGGGCTGTCCTCTCTCCAGTCGGAGCTGGGGCAGGAAGCACCACATACAGCAACCCTGGGCTGTGTGGGAAACTCCCCAAATAATGCAACTAGTAGAAACCTATTACCACTGTAATGGTTAAGCTTTTTTGTCAATTTGACTAGACCAGAATTTTCAGAGGTTTAGCAGTCGGAATAAGCTTATTCCCATGGTGATGAAACTTCATACAGGCATAATTAACTCAGTGATGAGAGGCTAGGAACAGCCAATCAATTTAAAGGGATGCTCCCTTGGGGGTGTGGCCTGTTCCTAATATAATGGACATGTGGGAGGGACTCGCTCTGTCTTCCACTGGGGACCTGAGACTCTATAATTGTAAACCATCTCCTTGATAATAAACTTCTCTTTCTATATAGATACACACACATATGTTTGCTCCACTTGTTTTATCTCTCTAGGAAACTCGGCCTAAGACAACCACCTAGAAAGAAGACGCAGGAGTGGAGCTCATCCCTTGAACCTGGGGTATCTGTGCTGTGAAGCCTTAGATCCAGGGCAAGAGTGATGCTGAGACACATAGAGGTCTCCAAAGAACACTGGATCTACAGTGTTGGGATGGGAGACAAGGACCTTTTCCCAGTGGTGACAAACAAAACCCTTGCCTAGAATTGGCACTGTGAATTTGGATGTCTAGTGTCCTATACTGTGACAGCACTTAACAAGAACAACATACTATGACAGCAGTTCTGGTGTGGTGCTGTAGGATAAGCACTAACCACAAGGTCAGCGGTTCAAACCCACCGGCCACTCCTCAGAAACCCTATGTTGTTGTTACGTGCCATCAAGTTGGTTCCAGCTCATAGCGACACTGTATAGGGTTTCTGGAGCTGATTGTGAGTTTGAACTGCCAACCTTGTGATTCAAACCGACCTTGTGGTCCAGTGCTTATCCGACAGCACCACACTGGGACTCCTTTATGAGTCGGAACTGACTTAACAGCATCTAACAACAACAGCCGAATCTTAAAATCTCAGTGAAGAAAACCTTCCCATGGTTTCATTTCTGATCCTTATTGTGAATTTGTCACCCTCCTCAAGTCCCAAGAGGAAGGGTCTCTCAGGGTGTGGTTACACATGGATTTCTGGAAGATGGTTAAGTCATTTTTTTCAGGTAGCAAGTCCCTATGGATCAATCTTGGTTTCTGTCAGACTTTGTTGAATGGATAAACAGAATCCTTAAAAAACCCTTGGTAGCAGATGTGCGAAGATTCTTCAAAAAGCTTCAGCAGTAAGAAACCACCTGTGCTCATGAGAACCTCTGACCTGAGTGGGGGAGGGGAGCAGTGGACTCTCAAGGGGGTCTCTTCACTCCTACAGGAGGAAGATCTAGATGACCCTACACATTGGTGCAGCAGGCTCAGCCAAGTCATTCCCAGGCAGCTGCAGCAGATAACTGTCAGGATGCATCCTGGAGGACAGAAACCTCCTTAAATTCCAATGGTGCACAGACTTGTGTAGTAGCATATTAGGAACATCATAAGTCAGAGCTACAAAAATATAGTGGATGAAGCTTCCATTTTTAAAGGTCTGAACTTTTAAGTATTTCACCTCCAATCCTGTTGTAGTTGTTGTTAGGTGCTATTGCGTCAGTTCTGATACAGACCTTATGCACAACAACACAAAACACTGCCCAGTCCTGTGCCATTCACACAGCCTGTGAGACCGAACCTATGACTGTGGACACTGTGCTAATCCAGCTCATTGGGGGTCTTCCACTTTTTCACTGACCCTCCACTTTATCAAGCACGATGTCCTTCTCCAGGAACTGGTCCCTCCTGATAACATGTCTGAAGTATGAGAGACGAAGTTTAGCCATCCTAGATTCTAAAGAACAATTTGTCTGTAATTCTTCCAAAACAGATTTGTTTGCTCTTCTAGCAGTTCATGGTGCTTATTCCATCCTTCGCCAATACCATAATAATGCACCAATTCTTCTATGGGCGTTCTTATTCACTGTCCATATGAAGCTACTGAAAATACCATGGCTTGGATCAGGCACACCTTAGTCCTCTGAACACTATAAAGAGGTCTTGTGTAGCAGATTTGCCTAATGCAACACGTCATTTGATTTCTTGACTGCTGCTTCCGTGAGTGCTGGTAATGGATCCAAGCAAAATGAAGTCTTTAAAAACGACTTCATCCTTTTCTCCATTTATCATGATGTTATTTATTGGTCCAGTTGTGAAGATTTTCATTTTCTGCATTGAGGTACATCCCATATTTCAAGGCTGTGGTCTTTGAAATTTACCAGTTACTCATCAAATAAAAAAGAAAGTATCTCATTTGGGTTGATTTGCTTTAAAAAAAAAATCATTGTTAGTGGGAAACATTTTTTCATAGGTATCCTATGTGTGTTGTTGTTGAGTGCCGTCAAGTCGGTTCCGACTCATAGTGACCCTGTATAGGGTTTCCGAGGAGTGGTTGGTGAGCTTGAACCACCATATGTATAAGCCATTTGTATTTCTTCTTTTCAGAACTGCTTATTCCTTCTTATTTTGTATCTTATTTACTTTAAATAACCCTACATTTTAAGCATATAGTTTTGTGCTGTAGACATATTTGCTTAACTATTTGCTCATCGATTTTTGTGTATATATTATTTCTTCAAATTTTTCCTTTTTGCATTTTCTGTTTTGCAATCAATTTCCTTCTATTTTCTGCCTTGGGCATCCTGTGTGTCCCCACTTGCAGATTGCATTCAGACTCTCCTATAGTTTACTGTTTCATTTTTGCCCATAAATACTTAAAATAGCTACAGTTTACTTTGGTGTAACATGCGAATAATGGATATAAATCTAATCTTTCCCTCAATTTAATTCATTAATTGATAGGCTGTCTTTTCATCTTTAGTAAATATTCTTAATTTGTTTCTGGACTTCTGATTTGTTTCAATGACCTATTGGTTTGTTCTGCATTGGTCCTAGCCTGTGCTATTACTTTATATTTGTAAGCTTTTATAATATAACTTAAGCACAGGTTTCTTTTTTATTGTTGTTTTTGGGAAGAGTTTTATCTATCTGTATATATTTATATGTTTGGTTTAGCATTAACATTATTTTGGTAGGTTACGTTTTGATTTGAATTATATTAAATTTGTAGATTACTTGGGGGAAGAAAATGACGTCTTCTTGTTCATCCAAGATGCTGAGATGTTGTTATGCTTACTAGTGTCTTCATTTATGCCCTCGTCACATAGGCTGTATGATTAGTCCCAAGTATTTCAGGTTTTTGTTGCCAGTGAGAATGTGCTCCTTTTTTGCACATTATATTTTCCAAACTGGTTATTGTAGAAATGGAGGAAAACGACTCATTGTGATAATTTATTTCTTTAACAAGTTGAACTCACATAAAGTCTTAGTAGATTTTATATTGTTTCTGACTCTGCTTTCTCCCTTACAGAGTTGTTTCTCCTTCATTTGGCTTCTCACCTTATTAAAGAGCTGCCTCATCACCCCAGATGTTCAGGCAGAATGGGAGTCATCACCTCCCCTCCCTAATTTCACTCTATCAAATGCTGCAGATCCTGTTCTCTTCGATCACTCCTGCCACCCCATCATCTCTGCCTGGACCCCCAATGGTCCCCTGCTTCCACTATGGTCCCTTTCCCAACCATTCTCCACACAGCCACCAAACTCATCCTTTAAAGACCAAATCTGATCTCTTGTGGAGAGAGTTAAGAACCTACTCCTTAACCCAGCATTTGAAGTCCTTCAAGAACCGCCCCTGCCTGTCTTATGGGTCACTTCCTCTCCCCCACTCTCCTGCCATCACTCTGGCCTTCTTTCTCTTCTTTCAAGTTGCCAAACTTTTTCCTGCCTCAGTTCCTTTGCACAGGATGTTCCCTTTGCTTGTAACACTCTTAACCTGCCCTCTTTGTTGGCATAACTTTTCTATTCATTAGTCACACTGACCTAGTTGGGGTGAGTGTGTGTGTATGGAAATGTGTTCTTCTTCATTTTTAAAAGCAAGTTTTTGTAGAAAGAATTAGGAAATTTCTCAACTTTTTCTATGCTTTCTAACAGCTTAAATAGGAATGCATGATTCTTTAAAAATACTTAGTTTAACCTGATGCTCTAGGAGCTCTGGTGGTACAGTGGTTAAGCCCTCAGAAGATTGCTCCATGGGAGAAAAAAGATGGAGCAGTCTGCTTCTGTAAAGATTTACATGGGCAATTCTTCTCTGATGTATAAGGTCACTATGAGTCCGAATTGATTTGACAGCAATTGGTTGGGTTTGAGTTTTGGTTAAGGGCAATGTTGTTGTTGTTGTTAAGTGCCATCGAGTCGATTCTGACCCATAGCGACCCTGTACAGGGTTTCCAAGGAGCAGCTGGTGAGCTTGAACTTCCGACCTTGCAGTTCAAACAGCTTTGCAGTCTGGGGCATTAGCCCACAGCGCCACACCAGGATTTATATCATGCAATTTTCCTAAATCAACATAGTCCTTTAAAAGTGGTACAATCTATTAACACTGTGCAGAACTAGTGTTGTATTCATTCATTCAACACACAGTTACTGAGTAATTACTGTGTATCAGATACCTGGTCAGACACTGAGATCCCTACATTGACGTCTACAGAGACAAAAACAGAAATAGTCCCTGCCCCCCGCCCCCACCCCATGGCCACTGCACCATACAATTCTTGGGAGCACCATTCATATTCTAGCCTATGGCAACAGGTCGGCAAACTATGGTGGTGGTGGTGGTTATGTGTCGTGGAGTCGGTTCCGACTCATAGTGACCCTGTACAGGGTTTCCAAGGCTGTAAATCTTTACGGTAGCAGAAAGCCTCATCTCTCTCCCATGGAATGGCTGATAGTTTCGAACTGCCGACCTTAAGATTCGCAGCCTGATTCGTAACCACTATGCTACCCGGGCCAAATCTGGCCCCCCACTGGTTTTTGTATTGCTTGTGAGTGTCCAGAGTTTTAAATGGTTTTTTAAAAAAATCAAAGTAAGAACGTTTCATGACATATAAAAGTTGTTTGTACTTCAATGTTGGTGAATTAGTGAATATAATGCCATTCATGTATGTATTACATACGCCTGCTTTCACAAGGCATTTACAAGGGCAGAGCTGAGCAGTTTTGACAAAGCCTGTACAGCCAGAAAAGGCTAGAGTGTGAGGACGCTTCAAAAAGTTCATGGAAGAATGCCATTATCTTTGAATTCATTTATTTCCAGGAACTTTTTGAAGCCCCCTCGTATTTGCTATCTGGCCCTTGATAGGCAATGTTGGCTGTCTCCTGGTCTACATGAAGGATGCTTCCTGGATTGCACAGACTCTGGACTGTGGTCTGAGGCAGAGAGCCTGGGGTGTGGGCAAGTTCTGGGTCCCCTACGACAGCTGCAGCTGTAATTTACTGCCCTTTCCCTGTCCACAGGGAGTTTATAGTCTAATGAGACATTGAGATATGAAAAAAAAAATCATTGTTTAAGTGTGACAAACGCTTCAAAAAGGCAGGATAGGGACTCTAGGGACACCAACCAAGGGCACATAAGCTGACTGTGGTAAGATTGGGGGTGGGAGGGAGTTAGTTAGGGGCATGCCATCCAGGGGATGAGTCAATGAGGAGTAAGAGGTGACTGTCACAAGGAGAGTAAGGGGAAAAGAATGTTACAGGGACAGTAAGTGGACTGTCTGCAGGATACACTTGGAAAGTGTTCATCGTGCCTTCATGCAGCTCAGAAAGAGGTATGACTTGACCAAAGCCAGTCTAAGGTGCATAGGGCACAGCCACAGCAGGGTAGAGCCCTGGTCTCTTCATTCCTGCTCCACTCTCTGCAAATACACTTTGTCATTTAATCATCAGGAGTTCAAGCCTTTCCCTGAATCCCAGCCTGTGCAGACATGACAAATCGATCACAGCACTTGCTCCCACAGCGCTGGATAAGGTCTTGCTGTCCTTCCCACCCAGGGCTCTGGACAGCCACTACCAATCGATCAGATACAACCTATTTGCCCCCTTGGGTGCAATGCCTCTCATGGAGGGGTAAAGCCTGTGGTTCCCAGCACATGAATGAAGCTGGACATGATTTTTATTAAAGGCAACTAGTCCAAGTCTATATGCTTATTTGTCTTGGTTAAACAAAGTCTACTGCAGCTGTTTAGCTCAAAGATCTTTTCTCCTCGATTAGTAAAGTCCACAATTAATACCCACAGCCTTGGAAACCCTATGCAAGGTCGCTATGAGTTGGAACCGACTCCACAGCACATAACTACCACCACTACCCCCAGCGGCAGCTCTGCAATAGCCTCGATTGAATCTGCCAACCTGGAGGGAGGACTTGCTCTTCCCAAGGACCTCTTTTAATGAGCTCCAGTAAATTAAATCACCGAATTAGCATCAGGTTTTTAATGTGGTTGTACATCTCAGCCTAAAAGCCAATCCAGGGGAAAGCTATGTGCTTTCTAATAAGTGAGGCTGCCAGTCTCTGCCCCGGGCTATCGATGCACAGAGCTCTAGACTATGGTCGGAGGCAGGGAGACTGAGGTGTGGGCAAGTTCTGGGTTCCTCACAGCACTTACAGGAAGCCAGAAGACTGGGCTCACATGCAAGGGAATGTCAACTGACTGGACCAGCGTGAGAAAGAGTGCATTCAGAGACTTGGGCTGCAACAAGTGGGAGACAGGAGGGCAGTGGGGAGAGTCTGTCTCATTATTTAACAAGACAGCAGAGAAGATGACGTCTTCAGACACTGCGTGCAGCCAGGCACGGGCTGTTTGCTTGTTTGTGTTTGTTGAGTGAATGAGTCCCTGTACCTTTGGTGGGGCCCCCAACTTTTTCCTTCCACCCTAATCATTATTTGCTATTGTTAAGCAACTCTGGGTAGGGTTTCTGAGGCTGTAAATCTTTGTGGGAACAGAAAGCCCCATTTTTCTCTTGCCAATCACTTTGCTGTTAAGTGCCATTGAGTCGGTTTCAACTCAAAGCAACCCTGTATAGGATTTCCGAGAAGTGGCTGGTAGGTTTGAACCACTGACATCGCGGTTCAGACTGACCTCGTGGTCCAGTGCATTATCCTGCAGTGCCACACCAGGACTCCCTTTTTACAGACTGGCTAACTGTAGAGAATAGGAAAGTGGAAACAAATTTGGGTGAATCTAACTACTAGGCCTGTGTAAGGATTCGTGGGTCTAGCTGGAAGTCTCTCTCTCAGTTTCTTTTCTTTTCTGCAGGGGCTGAGGGGGGCGGGGAGGGTGATGGTGGTACTGGTTTACATTTTTAAAGACACTCAACTGATTGTTCCCAGATGAACAGTGGACTATGAAAGCTCTTTCAGAAACAATGGACTATGAAAGCTCTTTCTCCCACAGAGCTGGATAAGGTCTGGGGACTCTTTGTGATAGAAGGTCCAGATTTAGAGTTGAGGAATGGGTGCGAGGCATCTGAGACTAAGAGAGGGAAGAGAAGCCTCCAATGTGAGCCCCCCTCTCCCTACTCCTTTATGATTTCCTTTGCTGTAAATTCTTCTTCACTTTCTACTCCTTTCCATTTTTTGCATCGATATTCTTCCTATCTATCGATCATCTAACTATTAATATATCTTTCCTTCCACGTATTCTCCTTTTAAACAGAGATCTCCATCTAAATTAAGGCTTGTCCTTGGTTTTGCCTGCTTGTCACTAAAATTGGCAAACAAATGTTCAACTCCTGTATACACACAACATGTATCATCCCTTAGTGAATGTTTTGTTTTTTTTTTTTAAACTACTAATCTTCTTTTGGAGTCCTGGTATGGTGTTGTAGAATAAACACTGGACCAAAAGTTCGATCTGAACTGCAACGTCCTCAGAAACCCGATACAGAGTCACTATGAGTCAGTACCGACTCAGTGGCACTTATTAATAACAACCATCTTCTTTTGGAGTCCTGATGTGAGACTGTAGGATCAGCACTGGACTGCGAACCACAAGGCCAGTGATTCAAATCTACCAGCTGCTTCTTGGGAATCCTGTACAGGGTCACTTTGAGTAGGAATTGACTCGACAGCACTTATCAATCTTCTTTGGTTTGGATGGATTTGCCTATTTTAATGGGTAAGATTATGCACGTCATCATACACGTGGGATCCCACAATATTTGTTCTTTTGTGTCTGGCCTACTTTACTAAGTATATTTTCAAGGTTCATCCATGTGGTGGTATATATCAGAACTTCATCTCTCTTTATGACTGAATAATATTCAGTTGCACAGATGTACTCAGAGTCCTGGTGTGGCACTGTGAGTTAATGCGCTGGACTGTAAGGTCAGCAGTTCAAGTTTACCAGCCACTCCTTGGAGATCCTATACAGGGTCACTATGGGTTGGAACCGACTTGACAGCACTTAACAACAACATCAAATATATATATCACACTTTGTTCATAAGCACTTGGGTTGTTTCTACCTCCCCATTTACTTTTTAAGGTCAGGGTTGAAAATATCAGCTTCATGAGTCTTCACAGGGCTCGGTACTTACAAGAAGCCAGAAGACTAGGCTCACATGTAAGGGAAAGTTATCTGACTGGGCATGCATGCATTTGCCATGTATATTAAAGACTAACATTGTCTCAATCACTGATTCAGGGTTTCTAGAAAGTTCTGTAAGGCTGAAAGCATGTTCTCTACCTCCTCCTCTCTTTCTGTCTCTCTGATATCTCATTTACATCCCTGGTGTCAGCCCTGTCCTACCCCAGTGGCTTTCAGCCTTTTTAGCTCCATGTCTGACTCATATCCACTGCCTCTCCCACCTTCTCTGGGGTTTCCCAAGGCCCCTCAAACTTGCCACATCCAGGCCACTTACTGAAGGGGGAAGAGATGGCACAGAGAATACCTATGTAGAATGTTTTGCTGGCTAGAATTAGTGAAGTGACTGAATGATGAGTATATATTTTAAAATGCAGTTGAATTACCATCTGTTATGGATTGAATGGAGTCTTCCCAAAATACACGTTAGTAGTCTATCCCTCTCCCTGTGTATGTAATCTAGTATAATGTGATCACCTTCCAAAATGCAATGCAATGTAATGTAATCCATCAGTCAAAGTCATACCCAAGTAAGGTGGAGCCTAAACCTATTCCTGCATTTTATAAAGAGCATATTAGACACAGAGGAATTTGAGCACACACTAGGAAGATAGATGACATGTGAGAGTCATCAAGAACCAAGAACTGCCTGGTACCACCTACAAGGAAGGAATCTACATGGCCTAGACTTTTGGACTTTTGGCCTCCAGAACTGTGAGAAAATACATTTCTGTCCTCTAAGCCTCTCCCACTGTGTCATTTCTGTTACAGGAGCACAAAGGAACTAAGACATCGTGTAAGGCTCATTTGCAAATGTTTTGTTGCTTTTATTTAGTTTCCACAGTTTCCTTACTATCAAGAATCTCCTGTGAACCACTCCTTAATGAGGTTGAGAGCAGAAAGCAGCCATCAGCTCAGCCTCTGAAATTGTTAAATGAACAGACCCTAAGGCCTGAGCCACCAGCTGGGAAGAGACTGTTTTCATAAAGTACACCGGTGTGTGTGTGTGTGTGTGTGTGTGTGTGTGTGTGTGTGTGTGTGTGTCTGGTACTGAGCAGAACTCTCAGAAGTCCAAGATTTCTAAATCTGAACCTGACCCACAGGTCATCATGACAGCATCAAGGCAGGAGAACAGGACATATTTTATTTAACATTTTGCAGCTTGCCTGAACAATGAACAAACCTGTTTTGGAAGAAGTCAGAATGCTTCTTAGAAACAGGGATGGAGAGACTTTGTATCATGTACTTTGGACACGTTATCAGGTGGGGCCAGTCCCTGGAGAAGGACATCATGCTTGGTAAAATGGAGGGTCAGTGAAACAGTGGAAGATGCTCACCCAGTGGAATAAGACAATGGTTGCAGCTCGGGCATGGGACTGGGCAGTGTTTCATTCTGTTATGTCAGAATCAATTAGAAGGCACCTAAAACAACAGCTTGATTTATATCTTTTAAACATCTGGAACCAGAGTTTCTCAACCTTGGCATCATTGGCATTTTGGGCTGGATGATTCTCTGTGCTGAGAGTTGTCCTGGTCATGGTAGGATGCTTAGCAGCATGGCTGCCTTTACCCACAAGATGATCCAAACACTCCCGCCCAACTGGGACAACCCAAAGTGTCTGCAGACATTGCCAAACGTCCCTTGCGTGGGCAACACCGCTCCTGTTGAGGAACACTGATTTTGCTCCAGGCTCTACAGTTGTTGGGGCAGGTGTTTTCTAGCTCCAAGAACTTAGACAAGTTCCTTCATTTCTGCGTCTCAGTTTCCTTATCAAGGAAATCATAAAAAGTCTCCTGTCAAATTTCAGCTCAGCACGTGGTAGCTATTATAGGTTATGCCTTTTCCTTCCACTTTGGCCAGGCACTCTGAGGTGGAGCTTACCTTTTGGAGCGCTCACCTGTTCAGGAAGATGCTGCTGACGTCATCGTGTGTGATGGGCGGCTTCTTGGAGCTAGCGGCCATGCGCAGTGGTCGCAGGAAGTTGTTGACGAGGATGTGCAGCTGCTGCACGTACTCGGCCTCGGCCTCCAGCATGCTGAACACCACCTGGTTCCTCT
The DNA here is from genome assembly GCF_000296735.1 of Chrysochloris asiatica. Taxonomy (NCBI): domain Eukaryota; kingdom Metazoa; phylum Chordata; class Mammalia; order Afrosoricida; family Chrysochloridae; genus Chrysochloris; species Chrysochloris asiatica. Next base: position 1,242,778 of record NW_006408674.1, read on the forward strand.
TGCGCATGCTATCGGCATGGGGCGACCGGATGTAGTCCTGAATGATGGTCTTCCACTTGCGCCGGCACAGCCAGCCCCGAAGGAAGCTCTGCACCTGGGCGTCCAGGGCAGCAGAGAGAGGTTCCCATTAGTCGGGACTCCTCTCTCGTCCTTACAGGCTGAGAGCTCCCCAAGAGTGGGGACCAAGACTCCATCATCCCCGAAGGTCCCTAGATGGTGCAAACATCTGCACTTGACTGGGGCCCTGGTGGCACAATGGTTAAGCGCTCGGTTGCTAAACAAAAGGTTGGCAGTTGAAACTTACCCAGTGGCTCTATTGGAAAAAGGTCTGAAGATCTGTTGCCATAAAGACTGTTGCTCTTAGGTGTTGTCGAGTAGATTTCAACTCCTAGCAACCCCACGTGGTAGGGCAGAAGTGACCTATAGGCTTTCTAGGATGTAATATTTTTCGTTATGAGTAGGAACCGACTCCATGGCATACTACCACCACCATCACCAATCTTTTTGAACGCAAATTGCCAGGTCGTTCTCCTATGAAGTTTCTAGATGGATTTGAGCTTCCTATCTTTGGGTTAGCAGTCAAGTGCTTCATGGTCATGCCACCAGGGTTCTTTCACATAAATATTGCTATTGTTTAGTGTTGCAGAGTTGTTTCGACTCACAGAAACCTGTATAGAGCTTCCGGGGAGCTGCTGGTGAGTTTGAATTGCTCATCTTACAGTTCAAACCCACCTTGCGGTCTAGTGTTTATCCTACAGTGCCATACCATGAAGAATACAGCCGAGAGAGCACTATGGAACAGTCTGTCATGTGGGATCACTGTACTTGAAATCTACTTGACAGCACCTAACAACAACAATAGGAACCAATCTAAAGGCCAGTAGTTTGAACCTACCCAGCAACACTCAATTGCTACCAGCACCTACCCAACTGCTCATATGAAAGTGCAGGCTGAAGCTGAAGTAAACGAAAACAAGTCCACAAGAACCAAAATGTGACTTTGAATAAAGCCCACCTGAATTTAGAGACCATCTCAAGACCAGATTTGATGCTTTAGACACTAAAGGCCACAGACCACAGAAGCTGTGGGATGACATCAAGAACATCATGCAAGAAGAAAGCAAAAGGTCATTAAGAAGACAAGAAAGAAGGAAAAGACCAAAATGGATGTCAGAAGAGACTCTGAAACTTGTTCTCCAGTGTAGGGATGCTAAAACAAATGGAAGATATGAGGAGGTAAAAGAGATGAATAGAAAATTTCAAAAACTCAACTCGAGAAGACAAAGTCAAATATTATAATGAAATGTGCAAAGACCTGGAGTCAGAAAACCAAAAGGGAAGAACAAACTCAGCATTGCTCAAGCTGAGGGAAGTGAAGAAAATCATCAAACCTCGACTTGAAATATTGAAGGGTTCTCTGGGCAAAATACTGAATGATGCAGAAAGCATCAAAAGAAGATGGAACGAATACACAGAGTCATAGTACCAGAAAGAGATGGTTAATGTTCAACCATTTCAAGAGGTTCCTTATGATCAAGAGTCATTGGTATTGAAAGAAGAAGTCCAAGGTACATCAAAGACATTGGCAAAGAACAAGATTCTACGACTTGATGGAATACAAATTGAGATCTTTCAGCAGACTGATGCATCACTGGAGGCACTCATCTATGCCAGGAAATTTGGAAGACAACTACCTAGCCAACCTACTGGAAAAGAACCATATTTGTGCCCATTCCAAAAAGAGGTGATCCAACGGGATGCAAATATCATTGGACAATATCATTAATATCTCACAAAAACAAAAATTTCCTAAACATATTTCAAAAATGGCTGCAACCATACACTGAAAGGAAACTTCCAGAGATTCAAGCCAGATTCAGAAGAGGACATGGAACGAGGGATATCATTGCTGATGTTATATGAACTTGGCTGAAAACAGAGACTACCAGAAAGAAGTCTTTACCTGTGCTTTATTGACTATGCAAAAGCTTTCGATTATGAGGATCATGACAAGCTATGGACAGCATTGTGAAGAATGAATGTTCTGGAACACTTAATTGTGCTCATGAGGAACCTATACATAGAACAACAGGCAGTTGTTCGAACAGAATAAGGAGACACTGAAAGGTAGGAAAGATGTCCACCTGGGTTGTATTCTTTCACCATACTTATTCAATCTGTTGAGCACATAATCCGAGAAGCTGGATTACATGAAGAAAAATAGGGCATCAGGACTGCAGGAAGACTCATTAACAACCTGTGATATGCAGATAATACAACCTTGCTTGCTGAAAGCAAAGAGAACTTAAAATACTTACTGATGAAGATCAAAGATCACAGCCTTTGGTATGGGTTGCATCTCAATGTAAATAAAACAAAAATCCTCACCATTGGACCAATAAATGGCATCACGGCCAATGGAGAAAATATTGAAGTTGTCGAAGACTTCATTTTACTTGGATCAATCATCAACACTCATGGAAGCAGCAGTCAAGAAATCAACAAATGTATTGCCATTAGCCAAATCTGCTGCACGGGATCTCTTTAAAGTGTTGAAGAGCAAGGATGTCAGTTTGAGGACTAAGGAGTGCTTGCTGCAAGCCATGGTATTTTCAATAGCCTCATATGCATGCGAAAGTTGGACAGTGAACAAGGAAGACTGTAGAAGAATTGATACATTTGAGCTATGATGTTGAAGGAGAATATTAAACGTACTATGGACTGCCAAAAGAGTGAGTCAATCTGTGTTGGCAGAAGTACAGCCAGAATGCTCCCTGGAAGCCAGGATGGCCTGATTTCATCTCTCATACTTCAGACATATTGTTAGGAGGGACCAGTCCCTCTAAAAAGGGTCAGAGAAAAAAGAAGCAGGCCTCCAACGAGATGGACTGGCACAGTGGCAGCAGTGATAGGCTCAAATGTAGCAACAGTTGTGAGGTTGGTGAAGAACCAGGCAGCATTTCATTCTGTTTGTTGTGTCTAGGGTTGCTATGAGTTGGCACCAACTCAATGGCACCTAACAACAGTAGCACTGCAGAAGAAAGTCCAGGTGATCCGCTTCTGAAAGATTATAGCCATGAAAACCCTATGGAGCAGTTCCATTCTGTAACACATAGGGTTGCCATGAGTGGAACTGACTTGTTGTCAATGTTTTTTTGTGTCTGGCATGCTGAATATGCAAGGGAGAGAGCTCAGACATGAACCAGACCTGGGTCTGCTATCCATCTGATGCTGGGCAAGTTGTTTGGTCCCTCCAATCCAATTTTTCCTTCTGTAAAATGGGACTAATGAGATGATGGCAGGACTCAAGCTGTGGTCCATGGACTGGCAGCATCAGCAGCTCCCTCAAGAGCTTGTTAGAAATGTAGATTCTCAGACCTACTGGTTCAGACTCTGTGTTTTAACCAGACTTCTAGCTTGCATTAGTAGCTTTTGCTGAATGGGTCAGGATGACTCCAGGTCTCTCTCTGTGTGAGGCAGTGCTGGACATGGCTTACACCCAATCTCTTCTAGCATTCAGAGAGCCCAGAAGTCTCAATTAGAGCTTGTCTGGAGAGAGGGCGATTATCAAATTGAGCACAACATGGCAAATTAGTCAGTCTTATGCTTGGGTCTCATCAGCAGTGCTGAGTGCTGGCATCTGCCCGGAGCCTCTTCTGCCTCAGTGGGGATATGACATCCCGCTTAACTCCTTGTCTTGGAGTTGGGCTGATTGGAATGGCTTCGCTTGGGCAATAACTTGGGAAAAGATCTCAGTTGGAAGCACATGCTTCCAACCAAGGGGCCACCTGACTCTTAGCTACTCCCACCCCTGAGCTGTGTGCAGGCTCAGGGTCCACACAGGGAGGGTCATGCGGTGGGGAAACAGTGGACAGGGTGGTTGACTGGAGTTGGGGTGGGGGGTTTGGGAGTCCCACTCTAGGGGCAGAGTGATAATAAAAATGTAATCAACTGTAAACAGCAGATATACAGCCGACAGCTGGCCTGGGGGGCCTGGCGGGGACCTGATGGGGCCCCAGCAACTATCTGCAGAAGTAGAAAGAACTTTCTCAGAGAGGGCAGGGCTTGCTCTGAGACTTCCTAAACCAGTTGTGGTTTGGTGGACTCTGAGTGATGGTGACCCCACGTTGTCCACAGAGGTTTCAATGGCTGGATTTTCAGAAGTACATCACCAGGACTTTCTTCTGAAGTGCCTCTGGATGGACTCAAACCTCCAACTTTTCAGCCAGCAGCTGAGTGTGTTAACCATTCACATCACTCAGGGATTCTCAGAGGGTGAAGTCAGAGTGACAACAGGTGATTTTCAACGGGTCTTTTGAAAACATGCTTCAACCAGAATGGTTGTTAGAAGTGGCTGGGAGTGGAGGAGGGTGGGGCCAGAGCAGAGAAATGAACCAGGTACCCCTCCTGCATGGGCTTAGTTTAGTCCTGGCTGGGCCAGCAGGTCCTGTAGGTGTATGAAGTTGGCAGAGTGGGGAGGTGACACGGGGGCAGTAACTCTTGGACTGTGGTCATCTGCGGGAGGTGGACTGAGGCTGCTGGGCCTTCTGCTTTTCCAGTGACTGAGGGTTCTGGAGTTGGGTGACCAAGCTGTGAAAGGGACTCTGCAAACACTTAGCTGTGTGACTTTGGACAATTCATTGTCTCTCCGACCCTCAGCTTCCCGTATGTAAATAGAAACAATAATCAAACCTCAGAGGGTTTTCAATGAAGATGGAATTAATCTCCATAAACTCTTAGAATTGTATCTGGCACATAGAAAGGGATTCATGAATGTTAACTATTTCTAGTCTCCAGAGGAGTTAGGAACCCAGATTTTTTTAGATGTTTGGCTTTTAAAACACTGGCAACAAATTAAAAAAAAAAACCCAAAAACCAAACCAAACAAAAAAATGAACTGAAAGGAAAACCAAAAACTTATGTGGGCTTTGAAACCGCAAACACATTGGTAGTTTGATGCTGGCCCCTGGAATGCCAGCTTTCAGTTTCTGGTCTGGGTGGTATGGTGGGTGGTGGTGGTAGCTTTGTGCTCCCCATGAATAGGGTCCTCTGGTTTCACTTGTTTTTCTTAGGGCAAGTTAAGGCCCCCTGGCCCTGAATGGTGAACCATGCTTTCTTCCATCAGCCCCTGATGGATGGTCTACGGGGCTGGTCACAGGGTGGATCCCATGATGCCTTTAAGATGTCTGTACCTTCTGCACTCTGTATCAGAGCTGACTATAGGGTCCTCTGCTGAGGTCTTCTGGCAACCAAAGGGTGTATGCATGACTGTGGGGAGAGAGGTAGGCACTAGCAAGTGAAAGTGAAGTAAGGTGGTCCTGGGGTCTTGGTGGGGCTGCATATGGCACTGTGAGGACAGCTCTCAGCTGAGAGTCTCAAGGCTTTGGTTCTTGTCCTGGCACTATTGGATCCTCCATTTTCTTGTCTATAAAAGGGATAAATAACCTCAAGGTACCATTTAGGGTAAAGGGTTGTTGGCTTTGCATCTGGATCTAGGGGTTGGGTGGGTGGATGGCATGCCCTGAGGTCCTGGGGTAGTAAGTTCTGGGAGATCCTCGGGGGTTGTTCTCTCAGTCCAGGGGATATAATACAGACCTTCTTAATTTTCTTGATGTCACTGTCTTCATCGCTGGGGGCGACAGTCTGGGTGGACTGGATGCGCTCATTGTCCTTGAGCAGGGATGCGATCTGCAAGAGAAACACAGGTCAGCTGCTGAATGGGGCACCAGCAGGCAGGGGCTCACCCGCCCTTACCCAGCAGACACTCTGTTCTCCACAAAGGGACCCTAGTCCCTCAGTGTGTCTTTTGCTCTGTGCATCTAGGTTGTTTGAACAGTCACATTCCATACATCTGTGGAATACAGGCCACTCCACTGGGCACAGGTCCACCCAGTTTCTGGGCCTGGCTGGGCCGCCCACTAGTTGAGTGACCATGAACAAGGCTTGTCCCCTCCTCAGGCACAGCCACCTCATTTGCCGTCTCAGAGATTTGGCCTCAATCTATGATTTTTCTCCCACCATTTTCTCCCTCCCAAACTACTTGCTCCTTAATTAAAAACAATCAGACAAAAACCCTTACCTACAACCCTAACATGTAAATCAGAGAAAGAGGCATGACTCTGGGTGAGCCTCTGCTTGTTTGACTCCCCTTCACAGGACACCCCAAAGCACTTGGCTAAGCCAGACACCTCTTGTAAGCATAACCTGACAACTATTACCCAAGAGCAGTGGCCTGGAGCAAGATACCCAGAATGCTCCTTGGATGTGAAGATGGTGAGATTCCAGCTTGCTTACTTTGGACACTTCAACAGAAAGACCAGTTACTATATCATCATGGTTGGTGAAAATGAAGGAAAATCTCCATAAGATGGTTTGACACAGTAGTCACAAAAATGGTCTCCAACATGCCAACGATCCTGAAGGCGGTGAAGGACAGGGCGACAGTTTGTTCTGTCATGCATGGGGTCATCATGACTCGGGTGGACCCCTGAGCAGGCAAGAACAAGAACAATGGGATAGCTCTTGGTATTAATATTTGAGCTGCTCTAAAAATTGCCACTTGCCTGGCTTGGGAATTAGAGAAGTTGGCATAGCTACAAGAACAAAACAGGTCCCTAGGAGAAGGGGTACCTGAAGTTGCCTTTTGGCTGGGGGCACTGGGACCCCTCAGATGGACGGGGCTGGGACCCTTCCAACCAACCCTGATTCCAATTCCTTAAATCTTAAAGTTGTTGGGTGTTCGTCACAAAGGCTCCGCCACCCAACGATGCCTCCTGAGAGTGTTGGCATTATCAGGTACTATTCCGTCTCTGCCAGCAACTCTGCAGCTGTTTGATCCATTGATGTGCTCCTGTGCCTAGCTTCATGCAATAGCAGCAATGAAAACCGCCATCACAGGAAAACACCACAGTCTCAGAGCTCCACACATCTAAATACAGTAACTCAGGGGATCCTACAAACCCCACTACCAAGCTGGGTGCTGCTGCTGCCTCTGCAAAACACGTGGCTTTGTCCCCTCAAGGCCACTTGCTGAACCGCAGAATGAATGGGCTCTCACAACTGAGCGCATCGAGCACTTTGAAAGCAAAATGGAACAGTTACCGGCTCTCCACTCCCTAGTTGCTAAAATTACCCCTGCTCTGCTTGAAGAGTAGCTGAAAATATCTAACTGAGAAATATTCAGCGCTGGAGAAGGGCTTTTCTTTTTCTTTTTTTCCTCTCCTGTGTTTTGTGATACTCTGTGAGAACGTTTGCACATTGAAGTAAAGGTTGATTCTTTGATCTGCACTCTGAAGGGCCAAGGGACACACACACACACACACACATGCACACACATACTTGGAGTCTCCAAGATGCAGAGATGCCTGGTCGCCACCTCCACCTCTGGTCTGGTGCCTGATCACCACCTCCAAGCCAGCCTGCCTTCTTCCCCAGTGTTGTGATCTGCACACCCTTTTCTCTTTAGGATGGTGATGTGTCTTGGGGGAGCAGGGAGTCTGTATTTAAAACCGACAGCTCCCTTCTCCAAGAGAGACTTTCCAGAACCTCCACTCAGCAGAGACCAGGACAAAAAATAGATGCAATTAGGTCAGGCACTGCTATCACAAGGTGATATCAACAGTCTTGGAGTATTTATTTAAGGACTGGTCTGGGTAGGCAAAGTTCTGGAGAGTTTTGAGGCTGGGAATCTCCAGAAGTCTTCAGCAGGGTACCTTGCCCTGAGTGTGATGGTCATTTCTGTTAGATGCCAGTGGCATCTATCAACACTGGGCCCCAGTGGATTCATGTAGGCTGCCTATCTTTCACCTAGGCAGAGGTTTTATGAGAATGGATTTGCTTTGGACCCTGGTTTGCTTGGTGGATATCCAGGCCTGACTCAGTTGACTTTGTCATTGATGGCCACAAGGAGTTGACCTGTACTTTACTACCATGGTGATTCTATGCTGAGCTCACTGTGTGGCACCTGGATTGACCCCTGCAACCTGGCACCCCCAGACTGCCTGTCTGAGGCAAGTACTGGCTTGCCATTCCCCTTTTGGGCATTGTACATTGGCTCCTGCCCCATTCTCTCTGGAGAAACTTCTTTTAATCTGGAATGTGTTTACTTGGTACAATAATTGATGGTGGAATTAATCCAGGTTTTTTTCCACTTTGTTAGCAGCCAAGAGTTTGCTAAAGATCTCTGCATTTCTTGCTTTTTAAACAGCTGCCACACAAATCAGCCCACTCTCTTTCCATCTTGCTTCCTTCTAGTCTCTTCTAAGCCCAAGAGGCAGCCATCTCTGTCTTGCTTTGTGCCATTGGTGTGTGCTGGGCACTGGTGAGACAGAGCTGGAGATGGATAAGTGAGATCCTAGTGCTTGAGGATTTTCCAGCCATGCTCCCCTAAGACGGATGTGAGGAATTCTCCAGCTGGTCCATCTTTAGGAATAAAGGGCCCATGAGGTTGCTAGACCAGGCATAGGTTATTGATTCACATTCAGGGATAAGGAAGCAGGATGAACTGGGAGAATGGGAGAAAGAAATCTGTTCTAGGACTAGGAATTTTAAATAAGAATACACCCATCAAAGAAACAGGGGAAGCTCATAGGGAAGGGGAGAAACTAACTTTAAATGAGAGAGCTCCCAGTAAGGACTAGTAGGTAACTTCTGGGGAAGATTGTAAACTCCATAGTACCCAATAAAAGACAGAGAATAAAACTGTTTGTGGGCCAGTCATGCGGTGTGTCTGTCTGTGTCTATCGGGTTGGGTGCCCAATTTTGCAAAATTGAATAAAGAAAAGCTCATTCTCGCTAAAATGAGTACAGATTGGATTATTTGAGCATTTGTAGGTTTTGACATTTCTCACAGGAGGTCAGACATCCACAGAGGTAATCTGACAAGAAAAGAATACACCCATTGCCATGGAAGGGTATGACCATGAAATCTCTTCAAGGGTTTCCCAGAAGAGGTTTTGAAGGATAAATAGGAGTTCAAATTAGGGGCTATGCAAAGGAAGGGATTCAAGGGGATGATATGAATAAAGACACAGGATTGTGATAGGGTATTGTATTCCAGGGGGTCAGGTGCTTGGGATGGGGGGAAGAGTGACAGTTTGGGGCCATGGCATGGATCATGTGCCCTGATGAGAGGAAGTTCTGGGTGGGACGTGTCAAGGCTTCCGTCTCCTACTTTCTATTTTAAACCCTGAATTGCAGTTTCTTCCAGAGTCAACCTTCCAGGAATCTCAGTTCCTCCAACTGTCTCTAAACTCCTATACTGCCCTTTAGGGCTTGCCTTCGTTCTCCAAATTGACTTCTACTCATAAATGGCATTAAAATGACATGGTGCCAAATGGAACATTCTCTGAGGATTCTTCTCACAGGTAGCTGTTTCCTTTGTTTCCGATGGTTCCTTGATGGAGTTTTTGGTTATGAAAGGTGAGGGATGATAGGGTTATTTCGATGGGAGATAAGAGACTAAGACAGAGGTAGATTTCTTTACAGAATAAAGTTACAGTGTTTAGGTGTAATCTCCTGCTACCTATCTAGGGGTGGAAGCCCAGGGAGGGAGGACACGGGGAGGACTTTATGGCTTTATGGGCATGTGACCTGTGCAGGCTCTCAGAGACCCACACTTGGCTTAATGCTCTGCTATTGCTATGTTGAAGGTCTAAGTCCCCTGAATTTTCATTTTGTACTTGTTAGGTGACATGAAGTTGATTCCAACTCGTAGCAACTATCTGCACAACAGAACAAAACAACACCGAGTCCCGCACCATCCTCTCAATCATTGCTATGTTTGAACCCATTGTTACGTTCACTGTGCCAATTCATCTCATTGAGGGTCTTCCTCTTTTCTGCTGACCTTAACACTTTACAAAGCATGATGTTCTTCTCAAAGGACTGCTTCTTCTTGATAACGTGTCCAAAATACGTGAGATGAAATCTCACCATCTCCCTTCTAAGGCACATTTGGCTTTACTGCTTCCAAACAGATTTGTCCATTCTTCCGGCAGTCAACGCCAATATCGTAATTCAGAAGTATCAATTCCTTTTGCGCTGGGCCCCACAAACTATGTAACTGCTCCTGAAAAGAGATGCAGATGGAATGGTGTGCTGGTAAATGTTTAAAGACCAGCTCTCTGAGATGAAAACGCTGACTTGGAGCATTTGCCAATATCCATGGTGTAAACACTCTTACTTTGGCCCGTTTGAGTGCTAACCAGCTTGCAAGTTCTTGTAAAGTTAAGAATTGGCTCTTGCCAGCTAGTGTGGGCTGAACCCAGCACTTTCCTGGATGTGAGATGAGGGTCTTCTTGGTAGAGAGAGATTTTGGATAAAAACAGTAAAGACATGTGACAGTGTGAGGAAGAGAAACTCAGTGAGAAATTCTTGCAGTATGAGACAACAGTGGTGGTTTAAAGGCAGAATTTTTTTTGGGAGGGATGAGGTGAAGTTGGGCTAGGGCTAGGAGTCAGGCTTGGCCTAGTTCTTAGGGTTAAAGTTAAGTTTATTTTTATATATTTATTGAAATCAACTGGATTTCCTCTTTACTTGGAAGTTCTGTAATTACAGTATTTGCTCTTTTTTTACATTATGCCTTTTGTTGCTCTTGCTGTGATTGCAAGTATTGTTGCTGTTGTTAGTTGTCATCCTTACTGACGCATACTGACTTCATACACAACAGAACAAAACACTGCCTGGTCCCACGTAAATCTCACAGTCCATGCTACGCTTGAGCCCAGCACTGCTGCCACTGTGCCAAGCCATCTTGTTGGGAGTCTTCCTCTTTTTCGCTGATCCTTCACGTTATCAAGTACGATGTCCTTCTCCAGGAACTGGTCCCTCCTGATAATATGTCTGAAATATGAGAGGCGAAGTCTCACCATCCTGGCTTCCAGGGAACATTCTGGATATACTTCTTCCAAAAGATTTGTTTGTTATTCTGGTAGTCCATGGTACTTGGAATGTTCTTCTCAAACACCATAACTCAAATGCATCTGCTCTTCTATGGTCTTCCTTATTCATTGTCCAACTTTCACATGCAAATGAAGCTATTGAAAACACCATGGTATGGGTCAGGTGCACCTTAGTCTTCAAGCCGACATCTTTGCTTTTGAACAATTTAAAGAAGTCTTGTGCAGCATATTTGTCTAATATAATACATCATCTGATTTCTTGACTGCTACTCCCAAGAGTGTTGATTGTGGATCCAAAAAAATGAAGTCTTTGGGCAACTTCAATCTTTTCTCCATTTGTATTGATGTTATTTATTGGTCCAGTGGTGAGGATTTTTGTTTCCTTTACATTGAGGTGTTTTTTGATTTTCATTAGTAAGTAGTTTAAGTCCTTTTCACTCTCAGCAAACAAAGTTGTATCATCTGTATATCTCAAGTTGTTAATGAGTGCCAATGCCACATTTTTCTTCATATAATCCAGTTTCTTGGATTATTTGCTCAGCATACAGACTGACTAAGAATGGTGAAAGAATACAGTCCTGGCACGCACTTTTCTTGATTTTTAACCATTCAGCGTCCTATGTACAGCTTTCTCATAAGCACAATGGAGTGTTCTGGAATACTCATTCTCTGCAATGCTGTCCATAGCTTGTCATCATCCATACAATTGAAAGCTTTTGAGTTATCAATAAAGCACAAGTAAACATCTTTCTGGTATTCTCTGCTTTCAGGCAACATCCATCTGATATCAGGAATGATATTCCTGACACGCATCCCCATCTGAACCTCTGGCAGCTCCTTATCAATGTACTACTGCAGTTATTTTAGAATTATCTTTAGCAAAAGTTTACTTGCATGTGATATTAATGACACTGTTAACTGATTTCCGCATTCCGTTGGATCACCTCTCTTTGGAATGGGCACAAATATGGATCTCTTCCAATCAGTTGCCTAAGTAGTTGTCTTCCAAATTTCCTGGCATAGATGAAAGTGAGTACCTCCAATGCTGCCTCACTTTCTTGAAAGATTTCAATTTGTAGTCCATCAATTCCTGGTGTCTTGTTCTTTGCCAATGCCTTCAATGTACTTTGGACCTCTTCCTTCAGGATCATTGGCTCTTGATAATATGCTACCTCTTCAAATGGTTGAACATTGACCATTTCTGTGGTTCAGTGACTCTGTATTCCTTCCATTTTCTTTTGATGCTTTCTGCATCATTCAATATTTGCCCATGTTGTTGTTAAGTGCTGGTCAGTTGGTTCCGACCCACAGTGGCCATGAATAGAGTTTCCAAGAAGCGACCGGTGAGCTTGAAATGCAGACCTTGTCGTTCAAACTGACTTTTCAGTCCAGCGCATTAGCCCACAGCCACACTCAGAAGTCCTATATTTGCCCACAGAATCCTTCAATATTTCAAGCTTAGATTTGAATTTTTTCTTCGGGTCTTTCAGCTTGAGAAATACTGAGCATGTTCTTTCTTTTTGGTTTTCTAACTTCAAGTCTTTGTACATTGCATCATAATATTTGACTTTATCTTCTTGAATCGTCCTTTGAAATTTTCTATTCAACACTTTTAACTTCTGCTTTCTTCCATCTGCTGTAGCATCTCTACGCTCGAGAGCAAGTTTCAGAGTCTCTTCTGACATCCATCTTGGCCTTTTCCTTTCTTGTCTTCTTAATGACCTTTTGCTTTCTTTTTGTATGATGTTCTTAATGTTATCCCACAACTCTTTTGGTCTTCGGTCATTAGTGTCTAATTTATCAAATCTGTTCTTGAGATGATCTTTAAATTCAGGTGGGATTTGCTTAAGGTCATATTTGGACTCTCATGGACTTGTTTTAATTTTCTGCAGCTTCAGCCTGAACTTGCATATGAACAATTGATGGTCTGTTTCACAGTCTGCCCCTGGCCTTGTTTTGGTTGATAATATGGAGCTTTTTCACCGTCTGTTTCCACAGATGTAACCCATTTGATTTCTGTGTATTCCATCTGGTGAAGTCCACGTGTACACTCGTCTTTCATGTTGTTTAAAAAAAGGTATTTGCAATGAAGAAGTTAGTGGCCTTGCAAAATTCTATCATGCGATTGGCAGCATCATTTCTGTCACCAAGGCTATGTTTTCTAACTACTGATCCTTCATCTTTGTTTCCAACTTTTGCATTCCAGTTGCCGGTGATTATCAACATATTTTGATGACCTTCGATCAATTTCAGACTGAAGCGGTTGGTTGGAGTCTTCAATTTCATCATCACTAGCTTTGGTGGTGGGTGCATACATTAAAAAAAGTTTTATTAACTGGTTTTCCTTGTAGGTGTATAGATATTATCTCACCACATATAGCATTTACTTCAAGATATATCTTGAAATTTCTTTTTGGTGATGAATACAATGCCATTCCTCTTCAATTTGACATTTCCTGGCATAGCTAACTATGTGATTGTTATTCAAAATGGCCAATACCAGATTATGAGTACCTAGGATATCAATGCTTATGCATTCCATTTTTGACAACTTCCAATTTTCCTAGATTCATACTTCATACATTCCATGTTCTGATTATTAATGGGTATTTACAGGTGTTTCTTCTCATTTTGTGTTGTGCCCCATTAGCAAATGAAGGTCCTGAAAGCCTTACTTCATATTTCATCAAGGCCGACTCTACTTTGAGGAGCCAACTCTTGCCCTGTTGTATTTTGAGTACCTTCCAACCTGAGGGGCTCATTTTCCCGCACTAGATCTAACAATACTTGGATACTTTTCATGATGTTTCAATATATCAATATTCTGGTGCTGACGGCATTCCACAGCTAGTCATAATGTTTTCAGTGACTAAATATTCAGAACTATCCGTCTTTCCTTCTTTGCAGTCTGTCTTGGTCTGTAAGCTCAGATGAAACTTGTCCACTGTGGATGACCCTGCTGATATTTAAAATATCAGTGGCATAGCTTCCAGAATCTTAGCAACACCAAGTCACCACAGTACAACAAACTAACAGATGATTGGTGGTGTTACAACTGTACAAAGGTAGAATTCTTGTGTCCCACCTGGGATACCTGGGTGTGATTCCTGGCTAATGTAGATGGAGGCTTGTTTATTGCTGTGACACTGAGCAGATTTCAGCACTGCTTCCAGACTAGGAAGTAAGACCTGGTAATCTACTTCTGAAAATCAACCAGTGAAAACCCCATGAGTCACAACCATCTGATCCATGGGGTGTGGGGTTGCCATGAGTCAGGGCAACTTGATGGCAACCGATAGCAAAAGAGAAGTCAGAAAGACTCGTGGGCAGGGTTGTCTTCTAAACATTTTTAAGCTGTTTTACATTCTGTGGTGGAATACGCCTCCATTGTGTACAAACCATTAAGAAAGTCTGTTACGTACAACAGCTTGAGTCTCAGGGGCTTGGAGAATGAAGGAGGAGCCGCTGTTTGGAAGTCACTGTGATAGAACCCTACAAGTCAAACTTCCAGATCTCTTGTGCCCACCACACAACCTCGCTCATTTGTGCACTGGGTGCTCACTGAGCCTATCTGTGTTAGGCATAAGGGGGAGAGTGACCAAGGGCACCTAGCCTGCCTTCCAGGAATTCCCACCAGGCTGGATGGGTGGCAGCCACACAAGTAGATGACTCTGAAGTGGTACACCCACAGTAGGAATGCCTAGGGACAGAGGGCAGGGGGGTACCCTCAGAAGGAGGCGTCCCAAGAAGGCGGAGGCATTTGACCTCTGGGACCCTTTGCTGGGGCAGCAATGGGTTGAGGTAGCAGGAGGAAACCTGTACTCTCCGGTCAGCCTCTGCCTTCCTCAGGCACAGAGGGTTAGGTTGGGTGGTGTCTCAGAGGGTTAGGTTGGGTGGTGTCTCAGAGGGCTAGGTTGGGTGGTGTCTCAGAGGGTTAGGTTGGGTGGTGTCTCAAGGCAGGCACAGTGGCAGCCATCCCTGGCCCAGGCTGGCAGCTCCATGGTGCTCCAGGTGGGTGACTTGGTGGGGGGACTTCCTTCCACACCCACTCCAGGCACCCTGTCTGACCCAGCATAGAGTTTGCAATCCCCTGGGAGTTGACTGTCCCCCATGGATTGAGGTAGTGGATTTCCCCGACTCCAGCAAAGCTGCAGCTAGGATCTGGTCCTTCTGCCCAGCATGACACACAGGCCCTGTGTCCCCAGATGCAGGAGCCCGGGTTGGAGGTGTTGAGCCTCCCTCCTCCTGCCCCTCAGACAGTCACCTCTGCCTTCAGCCGCTCGATCTCAATCTCCCCATCTTCGATCTGCTGCCGGAGCTGCTTGGCCACAGTTTTCTCCGTCTCCACGATCTGCAGCAGGTGGAGGTACTTCTGCATCAGCGCTTCATGCTCTGTGGCCAGGGTCCTATAGCTGTGGACAGACAGACCGATGGACATGGCAAGTAAGAGACTGCCTCTTGGTCCCCTAGAGATTCAACCAGATGAGAGGTTCACCCATCTACCTGCTCCCTGCACTTAGGAGAAGGACCCAACTCCTAGATGTATTGTCAGGGACGGATCTGGCTTTGGTGGCTGCGGCTGGGCACTGCAGCCCCCTCTCTAGCCCCTCCATCACACGCTGACCTCTGGTTCCTCCAGTTCTCATCCTCCGTCTCTCTGTCCCTCACAGTCCTCTGGGCCTTGGCACAGGTAGGTTTTTGCCCTGAATCATGACTCTGTTTGGAAGTATAGAGGGGGACTTAGAAGATTACCAAGACCACAGAGGTTCAATGATTTCTCCAGTGTCACCTGGACCCCTGCATTCCTGCCTGGGCCTCTCCAGACACTTCACAACACAGCAGAGCCATCCAAAGGCATCAGAGCTAGGGAGAAACCCAATGCCAGCAAAAGGAGGTTGAGCCTGAGGGGACACAGAGGCTCTGAGAAGGGACCCCAGCAGGAGGTGCCCAGCTGGGTGAGGACAAGGACAGTGTAGGCACTGATTTAGGGGTAACGTTTAACTCAGCCCACCCTTCTTACTTGTCTCATCCTTATTTTAGTTTTGGTTCCAATTCAGGGCCACTCCAGAGGTCTCCCCTTCCCCCTCTCCCTGTTTGTGTCCTCAGTTCTCCACCACAGTCCAACCCCTGTCTTCTCTCCCTCCTACCAGTGAAGCCCATCTCTGGGGAAGTCCTGCATTTCCCTTCTTAGCCCCCACCAGTGGGCAGTTCCGTGTTCTCACACCCCACCTCAGCTTAAGACATTCCTGGAGTGTTCAGCACCTAAGCTGCTGCCTATCTTCTACTCCTTACCTGGTTCCCCCATGTTTCATTGCAGGTGATCCCATTCCTGTCTCAGAGTCTGTATCTCAGGGACATTCTGTCTCTTCCTGGCCAGCCCCATGGCATATCACACTCACTCTAACCTGTGTGCATTGTCCTGGCTGAGCCCCAGCTCCTTATACCCATAGCTGGGTGAACTTGGACAGGTCACTTGGCCTTTCTGCCTTGCTTTTTCATCCATAAAGTGGGGATAATAACTGTACCTAGCTCACAGAGTGTCTGTGATGATTAAATAATACGCAGGAAGCATGTTGTCCCATCCTTGTATGGGCTGGTTAACTGTTAGTTACAGTAATTCATTTCCTCCCCTCTCAGTGGGGTCATGTCCAAGTTTAGGATCCCAGACCTGGATTCTCCTCAGGACCTCTGTTCCTCAGATACTGGCTCTCTTCTCTGTAATAACATCCACTCCTCCTAATTTTCCCTTCCCTAACTCTCCCTCCCCTAACTCTTCCTCCCCCTAGCTCTCCCTCCCTTAACTCTCCTTCTCCCTAACTCTCCCTCCCTTAACTCTCTCTTCCCCTAACTTTCCCTCCCCCTAGTTCTCCCTTCCTTAGCTCTCCTTCTCCCTAACTCTCCCTCCCTTAACTCTCTCTTCCCCTAACTTTCCCTCCCCCTAGTTCTCCCTCCCTTAGCTCTCCTTCTCCCTAACTCTCCCTCCCTTAACTCTCTCTTCCCCTAAATCTCCCTACCCCTAATTCTCTCTCCTTCTAACTCTCCCTCCCCTCAACTCTCCTTTCCCCTAACTCTCCCTCCCCTTAGCTCTCCCTCCCCTAACTCTCTCTCTCCCTAACTCTCCTTCCCCCTAACTCTCCCTCCCCATAACTCTCCTTCCACCTAATTCTCCTTCTCCCAACTCTCCCTCTCCCTAACTCTCCCTCTCCTAACTCTCCTTCGCCCTAACTCTCCCTCCAGCTCCCTCCCCTTTTCTCTCCCCTTCAAGCTGAATTTGCTGAATGAAGGATCTCCCCTCATTGTCTTATTATCTCAGTTTCCTTTTCATATTCACTCTTGACAATCTGGTGTTTACCTACAGTTAGGAACTGGGTCCCTCTCTGTCTGCCACTTGCCAGCCAACTCTACTGTCTTGTCCTCCCCACCCCCACTTTAAAGCTAAATAACAGGCTATAAGAGAGAAGTCTGTGGTTTTAATGCTACTTAATTAAAAGAGGGTTTTGTGCTTCTCTTACTAAAGGGAGAATATCAGGTTTTAAAGTTTTATTGATTAAAAAAAAAATTCCCAAGAGACTTAACTGTCCTCAGTTGGAAAGGAAATTCAGCTGAGGTCTGAAGGAGTCTGTTTTCATACCATTATACCTCTCCCCATCCCAGGGGTGTGAACACTTGGCTTCTTCATTAATTTCTTCTTGTAAATGGCATCACCCTAATGATACTGCTGAATCCTTCAATTCAAAATCAAGAGCCATTGCATCTTAGCTTGTCTGGCCTCCCTTTCTGCCCTTTACCCTCCCGCTCCTTTCTTTTCTCCTTCCCTCCCTTGGTGCTTCTTCCCAGGCTGTCTCCCATCCCTTCCTTTCATCCAATAATGATGTACTGAGTACCTCTGTGTGCAGGCATTGCATTTAGAGTCTTCCAGAGCTAGCAGGGAGCTCAAATCACAAAAGACCAACCATCTCATTTTATAAAGGAAGAAACTAAGGACAACAGAGGAGACTGTCCTTGCCCAAAACAACAGTCAATTAGCATAAAAACTGGAGATGGAATCGGGCTCTATCCCCTCATAATTACTTTCTTCACTCTTCTCCCTCAAACTCTGTGGCCCGCTAGCTTGGCCTTTAGTTATCCTCACTGAAAACCAGACCATAAAACACACCTGGTATTGCATTTTATTCACAGGTGTACATACACTCCAGAGAGTATCCCATAGTACTAGACTGTCAGAGACACAGTGTGAGAGCACATTATTACGCTATGCGATATTTATATACTACAGTGTTTATTTCTGTATATAGAATGTATCTATAGATCTCTGTAAACACAAACTAAATTAGGAGTATATAAAAATATGTAATACTCAATATGTCTGTGGAAGAGAGCCAATCTTTCCCTCCAGACACACACATGTACACACACACATGTGAGAAACATACATACACACATGATATACTAGGTTTGAGATTAAATAAAGTCCTTGGCATCAATAAATACCATTTATAGTTTATCATGAGAAAAGATTGAAGTTGTCAAATACTTCATTTTGCTTGGATCCACAATCAACACTCATGGAAGCAGCAGTCAAGAAATCTAATGACATATGGCCTTAGGCAAATCTGCTGCACAAGACCTCTTTAAAATGTGCAAGAACAAATATATCAGTTTGAGGACTTTGGTGCTCCTGACCCAAGCCACGGTAATTTCAATATCCTCATATGTGCATGAAAGTTGGGCAATGAATAAGAAAAACTGTAGAAGAACTGATGCATTTGAATTATGGTGTTGGGGAAGAATATTGAAAGAACCATGGACTATCAGAAAAACAAACCAATCTGTGTTGGAAGAAGTACAGTCAGAGTATTCCTTAGAAGCCAGGATGGTGAGACTTCGTCTCTCATACTTTGGACATATTATCAGGAGGGACCAGTCCCCGGAGAAGGACATTATGCTTGGTAAAGTGGATGGCCAATGAAAAAGAGGAAGACCCCCAATGAGATGGATTGGCACAGTGACAGCAGCAATGGGTTCAAGTGTAACAGAACTGTGAGGCTGGTGAAGGACTGGACAGTGTTTTATTCTACTGTGCTATGAGTTTGAACTAACTCAACAGCATTTAACAACAACAACATCAATGCAATTATAGAGCAAGTTCCCAAGTAAGAATCTGATGGTTTATAATGGTGACAATACAAGGGAAGTTAACTCGGTTTCCCTTACCACAGACCATCACTCTGCCATCCCCCCAGACTACATGAGGGGCATATCTTTGAGACCAGTGGGTTGACCCACATCCCAGAGATCAGCAAGAGAAGAGAAACAAGTCAGTGTGTCCAGTGGGCACATCTCCTTACTTCCAAAAGAATGTTGAATATGAGAGGTTTTGGTTCAAATGTAGGTTTTGATTCACATGACTGCTTCCCATTTGGGGTATGCAGGCTTCAAATTTCAGTTGAATTTGCATTACGTGGGAGCCCCAGAACCCTAAACTGGGAATCTGGGTCCAAGGCACCCTGATCTTCAATCTGGCACCCACAACTTGTGTGATATTGGGTCTCACTGTCCACGTCTGTCAAATGGGGCTGAAGGGAACCACTCACCGGGTTGTCTGGAGAGCAAACAACATGCTATATGAAAGAGTTCTGCAAACTGTTGAGGTCTGTATGGTTCTCTGTTAACTAGACAACAGCAGTGAGTCTGGGAGTAAGGACTGTCAGAGGTGAAGCATCCTCTGCTGACTCCCAGACAGGATTGGTGGGGTTTATGTAAACTGAAATACTACTATTTTATTGGCTAAGTAGAGTCAGTCTTCAATTTAGTGAATTGCTTTAAAAACTATTATTCTTAAACTCAAAACCATAAAAAAGATCAGGCTTACTGCAGGGATAGAGACTGGTAGAACCTTTGAGACTATGGTCCTTGGTCACTCATATGTCTGGAACTGACTTTGCTCCCGTGGCTCAATTTTCAGCCAAACAATAAACAGGCCTATAAGGGGAACAATAACCGTAGGGAGGTACTTCACACCTTAGAATAATCAACCCTTTTAGATCAAAAGGTTAGCATTTACCCAAGAACAAAGTTCAGAAGAGTTAGGAAAGGAGGAGGCATGGAAACAGGAAACACAGGGAGGAAGTGGAATAAGCGATGTTATGTTGGACTTCAGTTGGTGAGATGAAACAAAATGTGTATAAATGGTTGAATGGAAAACTGAGGATTTGAAATTCAAGTTGGATTCAGTAGAGAACATGGAACAAGGAAAGTCATTGCTGATGTCACATGGGTCATGGCTAAAAGCAGAGAATCTCAGAAAGTATGTTTACTTGTGTTTTATTGACTGTGCAAAGGCATTCAACTGTGTGAATCATAACAAACTATGGATGACATTGCTAAGAGTGAGAATTCCAGAAAGCTGAATTCTGATCATGAGGAACTTGCACATAGAACAAGAATCAGTTGTTTGAACAGAGCAGGTACCCTGTGCAGTTTTAAATCAGGAAAGGTGTGTCTCATGGTTTGATGCTTTCACCATACTTATTCAATCTGTATGCTTGAGCAAATAATCCAAGAAGCTGGATTATATGAAGAAGAACGTGGCATCAGGATTGGAGGAAGGCTCATTAACAACCTGCGATATGCAGATGATACAACCTTGCTTGCTGAAAGTGAAGAAGGCTTAAAATACTGATGAAGATTTAAGAGCACAGCCTTCGGTATGGATTACATCTCAATGTAAAGAAGACAGAAATCCTCACAATTGGACCAATAAACAACATCATGATAAATGGGGAAAAGATTGAAGTTGTCAAAGACTTCATTTTGCTTGAATCCACAACTAACACTCATAGAAACAACAATCAGGAAATCAAACAATGTACTGTATTGAGCAAATCTGCTACAAAATATCTCTTTAAAGGGTTAAAGACCAAAGATGTCAGTTTGAGGAGTAAAGTGTACTTGACCCAAGCCATGGTATTTTTGATCATCTTATATGCACATGAAAGCCAAACTGAATTTGGAAGGGACAATGAGGGCCATAGACTCAGGTTTCTCCTGTCTGTTTCTGATCAGTAAGTAAGTCTGCTTTCTTACTTATAATTTTGAGTTTTGTTCCACATTTTCTCCCACTCTATCCAGAACCTTCTAATGCGATCTCTTCCAGAACGGTTAGTAGTGGTAGCTGGGCACCATCTAATTCTTCTGGTCTTAGGGTCATGGAGACTGATGTTCACATGGGCCATTCGTCCATTGGACTAATAGATTCCAAGCATCTTAAATTTTCATCATTCTTTCCTCCACATGGGGAGTGACCAATAGTTGCAACTTAAATGATGAGCTTTTAAGATTTCAGCCACTACTCACAAAAGTAGAATGCAGAGCATTGTCTTTGTGGACTACACTATTCCCAGACCACACTTTAGTTTTGGTCTTGTGATACCCTTGACAGAGAACCCAACCATGCTATGCCAGTCTCCGACCTACAGAACTGTGAGCTAATAAAAGGGCATTGCTGTAAGATGCTAAGTTTGTGGTGATTTGTCATGCAGCAATAGAAATGAAAACATATATATATGTATACACATATGTGTGTATGCATATGTGTATATATGTGTGTGAATATATCTGTGTTTATATAAGGGAGTGCGGTGGCTCGCTAGGGTAAGCACTGGACTGTGAACCACAAGGTCAGAGGTTTGAGCCCACCAGCCACTCCATGGACAAAAGATGAGACTTTCTGCTCCTGCAAAGATTTACAGCTATGGAAATCCTATACAGAGTTGCTATGAGTTTGAATTGACTTTATAGCACTTTACAACAATATATGTATATATAAGTGTGTGTGAAATTATATATGAACATATTTGTTGCTGTTAAGTTGTTAAGAGCTGTCAAGTTGGTTCCGAACCATAGAGACCCTGTATAGGGTTTTGGAGGAGCGAATGCTGAGTGTGACCTTGCGACTCAAAGGATTTTGCAGTCCAGCGTATTAACCCACAGTGCCACACCAGGACTCCATATGAATGTGTTAGTGTGTGTAAAAACATACATGTGTGGGTGCATATGCCTATATGCATATATACGCAGGTGCACGTATATATACATGTATGTGTGTGCTTGTGGGTATATATGTATACATGTGAATATATATGTGTGCATGGATGTACATACATATAAGTGTTTGAGTGTATTTATGTGTGTGCGTGTATGTATACATGTATGTTGTTGTTAAGTGCTGTCAAGTCAGTTCTGACCCATAGCAACCCTGTATAGGGTTTCTGAGCAGGAGCTGGTGAGCTTGAACCACCAACTTTGCAGTTCAAACAGCTTTGCAGTTTGGTGCATTAACCCACAGTGCCACACCAGGACTCCATGTATAAGTGTGTGAATATATATATGTGCTTTTGTGCACATATAAATGTGTGACTATATATGCTGTCTGTGTGTATAAATAAGTCTATATAACTGTGTGTGTGAATGTATATATGTATACTAAAGAGCTCTAGTAGTGTAGTGGTTACGCATCAGGCTGTGAACCTCAAGGTCAGCAGTTTGAAACTACCAGCTGTTCTGCAGGAGAAAGATGAGGCTTTCTGTTCGCATAAAGATTTACAGCCTTGGAAACCCTATGCAGGGCTGCTATAGGTCAGAACCGACTCCATGGCACATAACCGCCACTACCATGTGTATACACTACACACACATTAAACTTCAAATTAAAAAAAAGTGAATGAGGGTTAGTATGTAGTAGAAACGCAGATCTTGAGTATAGAGTTTGATCTGTTTTGATAAACGCACACACCCTAATGTGACAAATTTCCATCACCCCAGAAAGTTCTCTCATTCCCCTTCCTAGTCAATTCCCAGAATTCTAGAAAAACCACTGTTCTGATTTCTACCAGCACAAGTAGTTTTGCTTACTTTAAGAATTTCATAGACTTGAAATCCTACAGCCTATGTTATTTTGGGTCTGGCTCCTTTCACTCAGTGTATTGTTACTGAGAATCTTGCTGCACGGATTGATGATGCACGCTACTGTCCCTGAGTTGTCCCTGACTCATGGTGACCCAGTACACAGTATCATCAGACTGCTGTGAACCATCTGGGGTCTCACTGCTGAATTTTAGGATTGGATCTTCTTTTTTCCTGTTCCATTTTAGTCTGGAAGATCCGCTGAAACCTGTTTAATATCAGAGTGACATACAAGTCTCCACTGACAGTCTGATTGTGGCTGTTCCTGAGGTGCACTGGCCGAGTATTGAACTTGGGTCTCCCCAATGGAAATGCATCACTGCTCCCATTGCACTGATATTTGGTTCCTTGCTCCCTTTTATTATTGACTAAGGAGCTCTGGTAGCGTAGTGGTTATGAATCGGGCTGCGAAGCTTAAGGTCAGCGGTTCGAAACTACCAGCTGCTCCGCGGGAGAAAGATGAGGTTTTCTACTCCCGTAAAGATTTACACCCTCGGAAACCCTGTACAGGGTCGCTATGGGGCGAAACCGACTCGATGGCACTTAACAACAACAACAAGTACTCCATTAAAAGGAGCTCTGGTAGCATAGTGGTTA
Organism: Chrysochloris asiatica; assembly: GCF_000296735.1. Lineage (NCBI taxonomy): Eukaryota > Metazoa > Chordata > Mammalia > Afrosoricida > Chrysochloridae > Chrysochloris > Chrysochloris asiatica. Next base: position 1,266,240 of record NW_006408674.1, read on the forward strand.
TGAATTGGACTGTGAACCGCAAGGTCAGCAGTTCGAAACTACCAGATGTCCCGTGGGAGAAAGATGTGGCTTTCTGCTCCTGTAAAGATTCATAGCCTCGGAAACCCTGTACAGGGTCACTATGAGTCGGAACTGACTCCACGGCACATAACAACAACAGTGTATTCCATTATATGGGTGTATCAAAGGTGTGCTTTTTGCTTTTTGATGGGCACCTCAGCTTTTTCTAATTTTAGGCTATTGTATGTAAAATTGCTAAAAATATTAGCATTCAAGCTTCATTGTGGCCATTTAAAAAATGTGTCTTGGATCAATACCAAGAAGTGAAATTATTCAGCCATAGAGCAGATGGTACTGAAGCAAGAAGTCCAAGCTATCCTGAAGGTATGGGTAAAAAACAAGGCTCCAGGAATTGACAAAATACAAATTGAAATCTTTTAATAAACTGATGCAGCACTGGGCCACTCACTCATCTACGCTAAGAAATTTGGAGGACAGCTACCTGGCCAACTGATTGGAAGAGATCTACATTTGTGCTCATTCTAAAGAGAGGTGACCCACGGAACACAGAAATTATAGAACAATATTGTTAATATCACATGCAAGTAAAATTTTGTTGAGGATAATTAAAAAAAACGGCTGCAACAGTACATTGATGGGGAGCTGACACAAACTCAAGTTGGATTCAGAAGTGAATGGGGAACTAAGGATATTGCTAATATCAGGTGGATCTTGGCTGAAAGCAGAGAATACCAGAAAAATGTTTACTTTTGCTTTATTTATGCAAAGGCTTTTGACTGTATGGATCATGACAAGATATGGATAACATTGAGGAGAATGAGTATTTTGGAACACTTGATTGTGTTCATGAGGAACCTGTGCATAGACCAAGAGGCAGTGGTTTGAACAGAACAAGGGGATACCGAATGGTTTTAAGGCAGGAAAGGTGTGCACTGGTACTGTATTCTCTTACCACACTTAATCAATCTGTATGCTGAGCAAACAATCTGAGAAGCGGCATTATATGTAGAAAAATGTGGCATCAGGATTGGAGAAAGACTTATTAATAACCTGCTATATGTAGATGATATGACCTTGCTTGCTGAAAAGGACTTAAGAGACTTACTGACGAGGATCAAGACTACAGCCTTCAGTATGGGTTGACCTCAATGTAAAGAAAACAAAAATCCTCACAAGTAGACCAATAAACAACATCCATATAAATGGAGAAAAGATTGAAGATGCCAGTGACTTCATTTTGCTTGGATCCATAATCAACACTCATGGAAGCAGCAATCAAGAAATCGAACTACTTATTGCATTAGGCAAATCTGCTATACAAGACCTCTTTAATGTGTTCAAGAGTAAAAATGTCACTTTGAGGACTAAGGTATGCCTGTCTCAAGACATTATATTTCTAATAACCTCATATGCATGTGAAAGTTGGACAATGAGTAGGGAAGATTGTAGAAGAATTGATGTATTTGAGTTATGGTGTTGGAGAAGAATATTGAAAGTACCATGAAATGTCAGAAGAACAAACCAATCTGTGTTGGAAGAAGTACAGCCAGAATACTCCTTGGAAGCCAGGACTTCGTCTCCCATACTTGGGACCTATTATTTATTAGGAGGGGTCAGTCACTGGAGAAGAACATGATACCTTGATAAAGTGGGGGGCCGACATGAATGAGGATGATCTCCAGTGAGAGGGACTGGCACTCTGGCAGCAGCAATGGGCTCAAGTGTGTCAACAATTGTGAAGACGACACATGACACAGTGGTGTTCAGTTCTGTTGTGCACAGGGTCACTATGAATCAGAACTGACTCAACAGCACCTAACAACAATAAAGCTGATGGAGTCTTGGTGTGACACGCTAGCTTAAGCACTGGACTGTTAACTGAAAGGTTGGAAGTTCGAACCCACCATTCATTACTTGAAAACCCTATACAGTGTTTCTATGAGTTGGACCCAACTTGATGGCACTTAACAACAACAACAACAACAACAGAGCAGATGTATGTTTAAGAAACTAACAATTTTCCAACATGAGTGCATCATTTTACATTCCCACCAGCAATGTATGAAAGGTCTGGAAGCTCTACACCTTTTCCAACATTTGGTGTTATTGGTCTTTATCATTTTAGCCATTCTAGGAGTCCTGGTGTGGTGCTGTAGGATAAGCACTGGACTGCTAACCATAGGCTGGTGGTTCAAACCTACCAACTGTTCCTTGGGAACCCTATACATGGTTGCTTTGAGTTGAAACCGACTTTATAGCACTTAACAACAGCAACAGTGTATATGTGGTGGTATCTCATTGTGTCTAGAAAATTTTTGTATTAATTGATTTTCTTAATGTAGTCCTGGTTATCAGAATGCATAACAAATTAGAATTCTATAATGCTTCACAGTTTACAAAGCCCCATCACATACATAATTTCATTTGGTCCTCAAAACAACTCTTCAGCTGGTTCAACTATTGTTGTGGAGATAAAGGTCTAGCTGTTCCCACTAATCTGGGTGTTTTCCCACTGGATTCCACTCACTACACCACCAGTACTTTCATCCAAAGTATAGCACTGACCAAGTTATTCCTCGGAGTCCTGGTGTGGCACTGTGGGCTAATGTGTCAGACTGCAAAGTCGATTGAGTCACAAGGTCGGTGGTTCAAGCTCACCAGCTGGTCCTTGGAAACCCTATACAGGGTAGCTGTGGGTTGGAATCAACTCGACGACACTTAACAACAACAAGAAGAAGTTATTCCTCTGGTGTAAAATCTTCTATGGCTCCCCACTATTTACAGAAGAAAGATCCAAAATCTCAGTGGATAGTCAAGACTGGTTATGGTCTTGTCCTAACCCACCGTCCAACTCCATCTACTTCAATCTACTCTGATTTCTCTTTGTTATTTGTAAATTCAGCACCTTTGTTATTCTTGGAACTTTCTTTTCTCTAAGAGTCTTTTTTTTTGACAGGAGAGGAGTGGAGGGAAAGTTTGAAGTGTTGCTATCTAAGTCCATTAAATCTCTCTTCACCCCCTCCCAATCAGGTCAAACTTTACCTCATTTCCAGGTTCCCCAGTTTCTCTCGTTTCCCTGAAGATGGAGGTAACGTCTCTCTGTTTCATATACCCATGGTGCTTTGTACTTAACACAGCTTCTATGCCCGGATCTACTTGTGCACATGTCTACTGTCTCCCTGATGAGACAGTGATACTCCAGAGGATACTTGTGTCACACCCATCTCTGTCTCCTCAGCACAGGGCTTGACTACCTGATTTATGTGTGAGAACCTGGTCTCTATAGTTAGACTGGACACTTACTGAGGTCAGGCTATCCTGACCTCAGTCAAGGTCAAAGCCAGTTGGCCTGATGTAAAGCTAATGGAAGGGCCCTGGGATTGATTGATCAATCCATCCATCATTCATTTATCATCCTTCATCCATCCATGTATCATCTATCCATCCATTCTCCACATATACTTTCTTTTTCTTATTTATTTATTTATTTTCCAATTTGAGAACATTTACTGTTTTATTAGCTCACCAGATTACAAAAATAATCATGGCAGACACCTTAGTTCATCCTTCTAATAAGCCTGTTGATTTGGTCTTCCCTGTTGCCAGCATCTCCACCTTCTACAAAATGGGTGGTCTTTTTCTTCATTCTACTGCGAGGAGAAGATCATTTGAAGGGCCACAGAAAGTTATTTGTTTCTTTGAAATGTTTCTCGACGGTGTAGATTTCATGACTCAGATCCTTCATGCAGATGATGCTGTATTTATCAACAGAAGATGCATGCAATCAACGTGTTATCTGTCAGGGCAATTCGCTTCTTAATGGTTTTGCCATAACCACGCTTGCAGACCAGTTCATTCACTAACTTCAGGTTTGGGTACCCCCATGCAATAGATGGTTCCAAAATCCTCAGCATGTTAATTGAAGCCTTGGTGAGCTTAACAAAGGTGCTATTGAAGAAGATCTGGCAAAGGCGAAGAAGCTGCAATACCTTTTGAACCTTTGGGCTCACACCATTGGTACCTCTGACCCTGATAACAAATGCCAGCTTGGGCTCACCAGATACAGACAAGTTACCTGCTTTTCTTGTCATCCCAGCCATTCGAATCTCAGTTCTGTCCATCTGCCCATTTCCTGTGATAGTAAGTGGATTTTTCATAGATAAACTGCCTCCTTGCTTTTTGAAGCATCTTTTGGGCAAACTTCTTTCTTTCTCAGGTGCTTGATCTTTAGTTCTGCGAAATTCCTTCACTTTTTCTTCAGGGTCTCTGGCACAGCAGGAACCTTCTTTTTCTTCTCTTTGACACCCTCCACGGTTCCAGCTGGTTAAAGAAAAAGTGGGGGGGGGGGCGACTCTCTGCATATACTTTCAATACTCATCCATCTCAGCTGCACTGCCAATGCCCCTTCAGTTACAAATACAATGGGGGGTCTCAGAAGTTCCGGGAAAAATGGAGTTGAAAGATAATGGATTTCCCCCATAAACATTTTGAAGTCCCCTCGTATTTTCAACACCCATCTGTTCTCCATGCACCCACCCATTCGTCACCCAACTGTAAATTCAGCACCTTTCCTTACATCCATCTTCTATCCACTCATTCATCCTTGTTGTATTCCAACTCACATGTGCTGGGCATCTTGTCCGCATCTTTACCAGGTCCTGGGGATACAAATCATCACTCCTGGCTCCTCCCACATTAGCAGGGAGGTAGACACACAGTCACTCACTGAGTCAGAGAGGGCTCACTGCTCAGAGGGTAAGTCTGGCTGCCTCTGTCCCCTGACAGTACTCAGTTCTGTACCCCAGCTCACAAGTCTAATTTCCCCAGGACCCCTAAAGGTCTCAGTCCAGCTTGGTGACCCATATTCTCTGCAACAGGTTCATTCCTCTTGCCTTTCTCCCCATCTGACCCAGCAAGGCTCTTCCAGAGAGAAGCAAGTACTGCTGGAATGTGGGAGAAGCAGATCTAGAACCCTTGACCATCAAAGCTCAGAAAATTTCAGTCCACAGATGAGGAAATTGAGGCCTAGAGAGGCAACATGACTAGTTCATGGCCAGCCAGCATCTATGACAGAGCTCTGGAAGCCTTAGACTCAGGTAGGCATAACCTCTTCAATGAAACCAAATCCTCTTCAGTTCTCCTACCCCACCCATGTCATCAAGTTGATTCCAGCTCCTAGCAACCTTGCGTAGGGGTTCTGAGGCTGTAAAGCTTTAAGAGAGCAGAAAGTCTCATCTTTCTCCTGTGGAGTGGCTGGTGTGTTTGAACTATCCATCTTGTAGTTAGCAGTCTGGTGCTTATCCGATGGTGCAATGAAGACTCCTCACAGTTTCCTTGTTGTTGTTAAGTGTCGTTGAATTGGTTACAACTCATTGTGACCCTGTGTAGGGTTTCCAAGGAGTGGCTAGTGATTTGAACAGTCAACCTTGCGGTGAGCCGTTTAGTGCCTCTCCTACAGCGCTACATCAGGACTCCTATGGTTCCCTAGTATCTCTTGAAACTTGGGGTGGTAGATTCTACCACTGTTTCTCAAGGCCTATCAGTTACTGAGGCAGTCCCAGGGACCCAGTCGCAGAGCTCTGGACTTCAGGCTGGATCCTGTCGAGATCTTCTCCTTACAACTTTCCATCTCTGCTTCTCTGTCCTCCTTTTACCTGCCATCCCCATCCTGGACCTTGAGTTTGCTCAAGAATGGAGCCCTTGGGTTTGGTCTCTTGTGCCTGGCCTGTGGGATCCCACACCCCACTGCCCCTGCCCCCCATGTGGAGGTAGACATACCTGGCATGAGCGATGGCCGCCACCCACTCATCACAATCCTTGGCATCTTCTGTCCTCAGCTCCAAGGCTTTCTGGTTCTCATGGGTGAAGTTAACTGTGAAATAATGCTGCACCAAGAAAAAGATATTCTCAATTACCAGGGTGTCCACGTAGCCTGCACTACCTCCTGCTATTAATCTAGCTGCTGTGCAAAGCTCTCGCTGCCGCATCCACCCGGCACAGATTCATTATTTGTGATCATCCGAATGCCACTCTGTGTATCAGCTTCCAACTCTCGATTAAGACAGGCTTTGTGCAATGTAACAGAACCTATGCTTAGGATGTTGTAAGAAGGAAGCACAACCCACGAAGCCATATTTGCTAACACATTGTAAAGAAAGTCAGTTTTAAACCATCAAGTATGCTGGAGAGAAGGCAGGAAAACACACCAAAAGGATAGTCCTATTTGGGAATCCAGCATACATTTAATTTACTCCGCAAAAATCTGTCTAGCACTCATTTAGGTCCTGGGGTTAGAACAGTGAATACTGACATGGCCCTATGAAAGTCACCATAGCCAGCCCCATCTCTGTGTTGGGGGAAGGGGGCTTAGAGCTAGGTCAGCCCCTGTGCCTGTCCCTGCCCCAGCTTCCAGGGAAGCAGAGGAGCCAGACATTAGCCTCACGTGTAATATCTTTACAGGCGCTAAATAAACATACAAATCCTAGAACAATGCTTGGCACCTAGGAAACACTAGGTAAGTGTCTGCTAAAATGAATGCAGTGTGAATCACTATAGCCAGGCAGGGGAGCACAGAGGAGCCAGGATTTAGCCTGGAGAAGTCAGGGAGAGCTTCCAGGGAGCAGAGCAGTGGTCCTGGGTGTTACTGCTTTGGGTGGCAGAATGTGTGTGTGTGTTTGTGGGTGGGTAAAGTAGTACAGAGGTCTAGAGCACATGGCATGTTCTGGGTGGAGAGTGGGTGGGTAAGGTAGTACAGCAGTCTAGAGCACATGGCATATTCTGGGTGGGGAGTGGATGGTGCAGACAGAGCAGAAGGAATAAACCAATGGCAGGTAGACATGGTTGAGGTGAGGTAGGAGCTGGATGGTGGAGCCGGGTGGAAGGATGTCCTGGGAGAAGAGTAGTAAGGATAACTCCTAGGTTTCTGGCTTGAGCAAGTGAGTGGGTGGTGATAGATTAGGGTGGGGTCCTGGCAGGATAAAGGCAGGCTTTAGGGGGTGATGTGTGGGGAGGGATGAATGTGAAGACTGTGAGTGTCTGTACGCCATGTTGGTGAACATTTCTCATACCATTGACTCCTGCATCTCAGACTGAAGAGAGGGGCTGAGGGTGGAGGGAAAAGATGGGAGAGGATCACTTAACATTCAGTAAGAGGGCAGGCAAGCATCCTGTGGGGCTCCTGGGTCTGGTCCTGAAGACACCAGGAGAAGGAAGGTGGAGATGGGGCTCAGAGAGGAACCCTCAGTCTGCCTACAGAACAGAAGGTGCTCTGATGGACCAGCCCTGGGGAAAGGCACCATGCCAGAGGGGGTGTCATCCTCCACCCCTTGGGGTCGAAGTGCAAATTCAGGGTGTGAACTATTTTTAGCTTCTGCTGACATTTACTGAATTTCTGTTAATTGTCAGTCTCAGTGGCAGCCAGTATATGTGTGTGTGTGTGTGTGTGTGTGTGTGTGTGTGTGTGTGTGAAAGAGAGAGATACTGCAGCATCAATGTCTCCCTTGTTTCCTAGGAAACAGATAACTGGGGTTGTAGAATGAAATGTCAACCGCAGCTTCAAATAACTGAATTCAGAAGCCTGCAGTGAAAGTACCCCAGCCCACCCCTCCACCACCTTAAGAAGGAAGCAGGTTAAAAACCGAGCTCCAGGGGGCTGCCTTCACTTTACCCTATCTCTTGAGAGATGACGAACACACAAGTGCTTGTGGCCCATGAGCTCATTCATTCCCACATTAATCAAGTGGAATAGGTGTGATTATGTCTGTTTTATAGCTGATAAACCTGAGGATCGGAGGCATGGAGACACTTGCCTAAGGCCACACAGCTGGAAAGCCAAGGAGACAGGAGAACAAATCTCTCCCAGGCACTGACCCTACACTGAGGTCCTAGGCTTGGAACGGGGATGCAAAGATAATCAAGGCAAACCCGTGAATACAAAGAACCCTAGACTCAGAGTCTAAACTCAGAAACAAGGTACACTCCACTATACACAGGGCCTCTCTGGGGCTTCGTCAGGTGGCAAGGTCCCCTATGAGTCCCAAGGATGCTGTTGTGTCAAACTGGCTGAGTGACCAGGGCCGGTTGGTCTCCTTCCGCACTGGGCTGCTGGCCCTGAGAGAGGTTGAAGTGCTCTGAGGCCCTCCTGGCCTCCTTTCTGAACCATAGGGAATGATGAGCTCTGCAGAGCCTTCTCTCCATCCTAACAGACAGTCGCTTCTTCCCAAAGGCCCTGCTTGGTGAGGAAGCAAAGGGCTATTTGCCAAGACTGTTGCAACCAGTGCCCCCGCCCCCCCCACCCCAAACCTTGGCCCTTCCTGGAAGTCTCATGTGCAAAGGAATTCAGGGCATTCCCAAGGTCTGAACTAGCCACTGGAGACTTCTGACATCTGGCAGGTGGGGATGCACCGCTCTTCGCTTCTCAGACCAGGAATGAGGCTTCTGAGGCTGCAGAGAGCTTGGTGCAGACATCTCTCTGGTCCTGTCCCTCACTCCTGCATTCACTAGCCTTGTGTGGGCTCCCTTGGGTCCCTGCGGCTTCTGCTCTAGGTTAGGTCTGTTACCTTCCTCCTGGGTTACTGTCACAGCCTCCTAATAAGTGTTTTGGATCTGTTGTCCCCTTTAGAGAGTTCTAACACTTTGAGTGGACCAATGGGTTGGAAGTTGAGGTGAAATGTAGGGTGGGTGTGGGGCCCTAGGGACAGGTACAATCTTGAAGTGTCCTATAACATCACATAACAACCAGGCTACAGATGCTGGAGGATGGGGAGAGGTGGCTTTGGGGAATGAATGCCCAGAGCGTCTTTTGGGCAGGGTCCAAAGTAAGACTTCCAGTCAAGGTTGCAGGGGGGCACCTTTAGTCCCTTAACCGCCTGCAGTCCTAGCAGTGAGGGGAGTCTAAGATGAAACCAGTAAATCAGTTGCCATCTAGTGAGTCCCAAATGGAGATCCCAGGTGTGTTGGAGATGAACCATGCTCCGTAGGATTTCCAAAGGCTAAATTTAAAAATGGAGATCACCAGGACTTTCTTCCAAGATACCTCTGGGTGAAATTGAACTGCCAACCTTTTTGGTTAGGAGCTGACTGTAATCACTTATATCAGCCAGGGAATGTGAGAAGCTACAGGCATGGTGGAGTCCTGGTGTGGCGCTGTGTGTTAATGCGCCAGACTGCAAAGCTGTTTGAACTGTAAAGTCGGCAGTTCAAGCTCACCGGCTGCTCCTTGGAAACCCTATACAGAGTTGCTATGGGTCAGAACCGACTCGCAAGAAGAGGCATGGTGTTAGGTTCTTAGTATATGTTACCTCATTAGAAGCACAGTCACTGTAGGAGCAAAGTATGTTATCCTCATTTAATGGGGAGGCGGAGGCAAGACACAGTGGCTGCCAGGATATGGCATAAATCAGAGCTTGGGGCTGCTCTCTGCCCCAGGTGTCCTGAGCCAGGATCTAATCCCTCAGATGACTTGAGTGCAGTTTGTTCCCTCTGTGACTGTAAACCTTCCCCCTGACATCTGCTTTATACAACCACACACCCTGAGCAACTAGTAAAAAGTGCTCGCTAAGGGAAAGTAAACCTCCACCCAGCCATTCTGAGTCATCACAAACCCTGACAGTCAAATGAATGAGGCTCTCTGTGGGATCAGGCAACACAGGAGGGGAAGGGGAGATACAGATAGAGATGGAGATGGAGAGAGATGAGAGAGAAATCAAGAGGGAGTTGGACAGAGAGATGCTGAGAGAGATGGAGAGACATAGGAAGAGAGAGATGAGCTGGAGAGAGAGACCTCACTAGGGTGGTGGTCTAGGATGGTACCTGAGTGTTCCTGGGGGTGGGGTGGGCTAGATCAATTGCAGTTTTAACATCAATCTCTTCCAGAGAGGAACCCTGGATGAAACACATCTGCTGGGGTTGTATCAGTCCTCACAAACAGATACCAACTAATCCCCTGGCAGCAGAATCTCAACTGGACTTCCCCAGGATTACAAGGCTGGGTGGAGGCCAGAGTTGCAGAGTGAGAACCAAGTTCACACTGGGGGCCCATTGGGCTCTTCTGTGAGGAAACCAGGACACATCTGGGCACCTCCAGAAGGATGCAGAGAACAGCTGGAACTATCTCAGAGTTTATCAGAGTTGAGACCACTGTGACTCAGTATGACCACAGGATAGAACTTGAGCCACACCTGCCTGCTGTACAATATGATCACATATGCTGGTTGGATCGCAGCTGGATTCCTCTGTAGAACAGCAGTATTATTCCAGGGGGACGTTTTAGAACTTTCCAGTGCTGTGTTGTTGGTGTTGTGGAGTTGGTTCTGACTTACAGCCAATGTACAACCAGACAAAACACTGCCTAGTCCTGTGCTCCAATGCAACACAGCGGGACACAGTGGGTGGTTAGAGATCAGGACTCAAGCACTGTATGTGATCCAGAATAGAAGATAAATGCAGACGGAAACTGGGGCCTCCCTGAGACATAACTAGAGATCCTAACATCATCAGGATCCTGGACGTGGAATTATAACCCCCAGTAATGGCTTGTGCTGAGGGAAATTGGGAATGAGCTTTTTGTGAACAGTACTGAAGCCAAATTACATCTGGATTATTATTATTATTTTTTTAAGTTGTCATTGAGTCGTCTCTGAATCATAGAGACCCATGTGTCAGAGTAGAACTGTGCTCCATAGGGTTTAAAAAAAAAATTTTTTTTTTGTTGTGAATTGAGTGCAAGTTAACAGACAAGATCATCAGCTTTACTTCAACCAATCATACACTTTGTTTCATCTCAATGATTACCATCCCCTCCCTGTAACAAGAGTTATCCTGTTTCCTCCTTGTGACTTCCCTTTTACATCTTATTTTTTTTGCAAATGAACAAAGAAAAAATAGTGGATGTACACATACAAAACCAAAAAGATATATTCATTTAAATGTCCAAAGGGCACATTTTGCAAGCCAGCCTCCTGCCTGTAGGCACACAGCCTTTCTCTGTTCATGGACCCAGAGTCCTCAGCAGCTCCATCTCTCCACGCCATGGCCTCTGTCACCATCCCTGCTGTTGCTGCTTTTCTAGGTAAGGACCTCATGCTCTAGTCATCACAGGATTTTCAACGGGTGATTTTTTCAGAAGTAAATCACCAGGTCTTTCTTCTGAGCTGGCTCTAGGTGGACTTGAACCGCCAATCTTTAAGTTAGCACCTGAGAGCGCTAACTGTAACACCTACATCAGGAGTAGGCACCTGATATAAGGGGCCAATTTCTAGGCTCCCCAAATTACCCAGACATTAGCCCTGCTTGGCGTTTGCACTGAGGATTATGGGAAGAGGCTGTGAGTTGGCTGCTAACTGCAAGGTCAGCAGTTTGAAGCCACTAGCCGCTCTGTGGGCAGAAGACACAGCTTTCTGCCCTGTAAAGATTCATAGCCTTGAGAACCTTCTACAGGGTGGCTCTGAGTCAGAATCACTGCCGCAGCACATTAACAACACCATCGGAAACTGTACGGAGACCACTAGGAGGTGGGGTTATGAGCAGGTAAGAAGGACCATGAGGTGGGTGTTTCAGGCAAGGGGCTGAGTCTGGCTGCAGGGGTCTGGGTGTGGGCTAAGGGTCAAGGCAGCCTGGCCTGCAGCTGCTGTGAATTCTGAGTCTTGTAGTCACAGTTGCTAGGAATGGTTCTTGTCACCTCTCTCACTGCCATGAGAATCCTTGAAATCAGAGGTTCTTATTTTAAAACTTGGGGTGAGAATTCACAATAGAACATTTGTCAGCACACCAACCTCCCTCTACATCTGAAATTCAGTTGAATTGGTTACATGTTTCACACTGTGCCAAACCAGAGGTTCTTAAAAGGTGGTTACTGGGGAACATGATAGAAATGCAAGTTCTCAGGCAACTCCCCAAATTCCAAATCAGAAACTCCGGAGCTGGGCCCAGCCACCTGCATTTGAACAAGCCGTTTAGGTGAGCTGGATCCAAGCTAAAGTGTGAGTCCAACTGCTTAAGACATAGCTCTGTTATGTGAGATGAAACCACCCCTGAGCTCCAGGTCTGTATCCACAGTCTCTGGGGACCAGGCTCAGACCCATAGATCTACCTTGCACTGGAGGTAATTAGGTATAGTGGGGGCACTGCTCCTTGTGGGGTAGCCCAATTATCCACATACAAATCACCTGGAGCTGTTGCAAAAATGCAGATCCCTAGGCCCCACCAATTCTTCTGAATCAGAATCTCTCGGGTTGGGGCTGGAGGTTTTTTTAAAAAAACTCCTTAACATTGTTGTTGGGTGCTGAAAAGTCATTCTTTTCACTCATAGTAACCCCATAGGACTGAGTTGCACTGCCTCATACGATTTTCTTGGCTGTCAAAGAACACAGCCTTCCGTATGGATTGCATCTCAATGTCAAGAAAACAAA
>NW_006408674.1:1279367-1292642 GCF_000296735.1 Chrysochloris asiatica
AATCTTGACATATGCAGATTGCAAGGTCTTCTGGGGAGCTGCTGGATGAGTTTGAACCACCAACTTTTCAGTTAGCAGCTGAGGGAGTGATTAATCTTTGCATCACCAGGCAATTCCTAACATGCTAATGTATTAGTCGTTCAGCAATAGGAAGCAAACTATACTTGTGTTCAGCTCAAGGCATTCGCCAGGTTTCAGTGATATAGTCAGGCCTCATCAGGGTGGGAGACCCAGGCCCCTTATCACATTTGGACCATGACTTGGGCTGTGTGTGGTCAGAACCCCACTTTTCATGCATCTTAATAGCCTTTTTGGAGCAATTCAAAGCTACACTTTGAATCTGTGGTCCCCGGAGGCCTCATCGCTCCCTAGAAATGCAGAGGCGGCAGAAGCCACCAGTGGACCTCACCTGGCTTTCCTAGAGAAGAAACAAGCCTTGAGGAACTACTTTTGAGGTCTCACCAGGGCTGCCTGGTGGGCCCAGAACTCTTTCTGGACCTCCACAAAAATATGGGACCTCAACTCCAAGACTGAGACCCTGACTGGAAGCTCCTCCAGGGATCCTAAGATGGATCCAGAAATATCCCCAATGTCAAAACCAGACCACTGTAACAGATCCAGAATTACTATAGTTTTATCAGGTTCAGAGACCAAGCCTAGATACCTGGAGCCTGAAGTAAGTTAGCTGAGTGGTCTGGGTGATTCTATTGTACAGTCAAGACTGAGAGCTATTCACTCACTACTCCTGACCTTCATGTGGGGGCCTCAGCAGTCCAGGTGGGAGTGATCCAGAACCCACACTTAGGATTGAGATTCAGAAATCACACCTGAGCTTGTATCAGGTTTCAAATCACATTTAGGTCTTTATCTTGGTTGGAGGAAATGCACTGGAACCATACCTGTGACCTCACCTGGGCTTGGGATACTATTTAGAATGACCATCCACCACGCCTGAGGTGGTGGGCTCCAGCTGGTGCGTGCCCCGCCCCCTTACCCCCAGGATGCACTTCCTCCTGCCAGTGGGGCCTGGCCACAGATGGGGTCCTACAGCTGCTGTTAGCTGATTGGAGCTCTTTTGTCTCCTGCTCCTTGATGAGCCTTTGTTTCCAATGTCCCCAGCACCAAGATCATAACACACCCCATTAACTAAGACATGGCAAGATAACTTATGCCTCAGGAAATTGGAGAGGTGGGCTTGGAGCCTGCCTGCTTAGCTTCCCCTTGAGATAGCCTTCATAGAGATGATTTGACAACTACTGACAGGTAGGGTAACTGATTATCCTGGTTTGCCTGGGCCTGAGGGGTTTCCTGTATTAAAGCAGAGGTAATCCTGGACAAGCTAGGACACTTGGTCACCCTACAGATGGATGGAGCAGGTGGACATTCCAACAACTGACTTTGGGATCTACTTTGGCTTCTCAGATCGGAGGGATTTGGGGCAGCCCTTCCATCGCCCCAAGTTCTAGGTTCCTCACTGACAAACAGGAGGTGTTACTCTGCTCCAGGCCTTGGGGACCCAGATGCTTTGTCTACCCCTGGAGTGTCATTAATGACCACTGTCATTGTTCCAAAAGAGTTCCCATTTTTGCATTATTGTTGCTAAGTGCCATGGAGTCAGCTCTGACTTAAAGTGACCCTGTATAGGGTTTCCACAGAGCATCTGGTGAGCTTGAACGGCCGACCTTGTGGTTCAAACTGACCTTGCAGTCCAGTACATTATCCCACAGTGCCACACCAGGACTCCATAAACTGCTTCTAATGGACACGTGCTGCTTTCAAAGAAGATGATTCCTAACTGAGAAATATCCTTGTGCCTATGCCTTGGTCTGGGCACTCCATGTTTTTGTCACCACTGCATAGGAACCTAGCTTATTAATTAATCACTTCATAGCAACAGCGACTAAGCAGGGGGCACTGAATGTGCTTCCCAGGCATGGTGAACTTAGCTGACTGTCCCGGACTACGGAAGGTGGGCTTTCCAGAGGGGAGGCATGTCACTTGACCCTGATGAAGGTCAACTGACCACTCTCCAGGGGGTGCAGGTGGTCCATTCAGAGGGGAAAGGTGCTGAGCAATCCTGCAGTGAAGCCCTTCTTCCATGGAATGTATTTCCCCAGGGAACCTGGTTTTCATTTTCAAGAAGATCTGCCACCATTCCATAAAACCAATGTTCTGGAGAGCGCTCTTAGGGACTTTTGACAGGGTTTGGAACCGTCAGACCTCAATTTGACGTGTGATAAATTTGGGTGTGAATTTATGACTTCAGTATTTCTTACACAGTCTTGGGATCTCCAACAAGTCTCTTAACTTCTGTGGACCTGTTTTCTCTTTCACAAAATGGGAGCGATTTGATCCACTTCCCTTCTGTTGAAAGCAGATCATGTGAGAGCTCTTGGTTCCTGAAAGTGCTCAATAATATGCACAATTGAAACCAATCGAATCCCCTGCCAGGTCTACCTGATGGGCACCATTAATCTATCATGGAAAATTACTAGAAAACAGACACATATGTGCACACAGGCATGTGAACACACACACACACACACACACACACAAGACTACTGCCACATGGATGAGGCATAGGAGAGGGAAATCATATAAACTGAATAGTTATAGCTGTGCCAAGATCAGGGATTTATTATGAGTCAGCAATTGTTAGCATCCTCTCCATCATCTTCAGTTCCTGTTGTTTTCTTAGTCCCTATACTTAACTGCTCTGCTACCAGGGAATGAGATGGATCTATAGGCTAAACATTGGACTGAGAACCACAAGGTCAGTGCTTCAAGCCCACCAGCTGTTCCTTGGGAGAAAGATGAGGCTTTCTGCTCCCGAAAAGATCCACAGCCTTGGAAACAGGGTTGCTATGAGTTGGAACTTATTAACAACAACAACATAGCCAGCTGATCCCCAAGTCCTGTCTATTTGTTCTCTTAGTGCCTCTGGATTCTACACGTTGTCCCGACTCACACTCTACGTTAAAGCTTCATCATCTCCCACCTGGCCATATGAAACAGTCCCCCCATCTGGTCTCCCTAGTCTCGCTCCCTCCTGTTTATCTTGCTTGGCTGGGATTCTGACCTCCCATCTGGATCTCTGCCCATCACCTTCTCCAAGAGAAGGGTGGGCTGTGGTCACCTGAGGGGAGAGGTAATGGATGTCTTCACTCTGGGACAACCTCCACCTCTTACTGGATCCTACTCTGCTACCTCACCCTGCATCCCAGTTCCCTCCCTCCTGGTCCACCCTTAGGGCAGGGGCCCCAGCTGGCTTTGTGTGTTCTTAAGTCAGCCCTGCTGTCAGAGGTGGCTGGATATTCCATCCAGAAAGGGGACTGTGCAAGAGGACACCCAATGGGACCCCAGCCCTGTACATATGTCTACATCTGTGTGTGTATGTGAGTGTATGTGCACATGCCCTGGCCCGGAGCCCAGCTATTTGGCCATCTCTTCCCTTCCCTCTCTTCTTTAAGGGTCATCCATCCGGACTCTTCCTCAGGTCCTATTGAACACCCCAGAGCCCTTGCCTACTTCCCACATCTAGGATCTCAGAGAAAGCCAATCTGCCCTCTGGTGTATTGAGGGTGAATGTCTTCTGATATCCCTTGCACCTTCTGTAACATCATATGCAAGAGGGCCAAGGAGGCCCAGCATGGGAGGAAAGGGCATGGAAGGGAAGCAGCATGCTCAGGGGACCTAGGGAAACTGGGCAAGTGGAGAACACTACATACGAACACTACACACCGACCAGATCCTTCTAAATGATTTAATCTATTTCTTGAGTTCCGCTAAGAGCCCAAGGGGCATTTAAGCACAGTTGATTGCGTGTCTCTCACAGGTGTAGTAAGGGTAAGGGGTGCCCAGGGGTCATCTATAAATTGCACAACCCTAATTTCAACAGGGAGCCCTGGTGGCACTGTAGGATAAGGACTGGACTGCTAACAGCATGGTGGGCAGTTCAAACCCACCTGCTGCCCTTTGGAAAACCCTATACAGGGTGGCTCTGAGTTGGAACTGACTCAATGGCACGTAACAACAACAATTTCAAGATGAACACATGCTGGTAATTGCAACAAGTAAGCACTCTTCCCCCTCTTGTCTGGCTGCCTCAGTCAGGTGCCTTTCATATGAGGGGCTTCAAACACTTTCTGGAATAATGAATGGAAGAGATGGCAGATTCCTTGCATGAACTTTTTGAAGCCCCCTCATATTTGTGACACCTCACAATGGACTTTGTGCTGGGGGAAATGCTCCCTCAGCCTCCCCTCACTACGTCTGGGAGTCTGATGGAGGAACAATCAAGCTAGAGCAGGCTTTTCTGAATTTTAGGATGGGTTTCTGGAATACTGGCTAGGAAGATTTCTAAAAATTCATTCATCCATTCTTCTAGTATTAGTTTTGAAAGACTTCTATTTTAAGGCCTGGGTTGGATTTTTCAATTTGAGAGAGGAAAAAAAAAAAAAGCTCAACTAGGAAATATCTTTTTGAAAGCAGTGATCTCATTTTCCAAGGGAAAGAAAATTGCATTAGACTTAGTTTAGTAAAAGGAACCTTGGTGGCATAGAGGGTTAAGCACTGTGCTGCTAACCACAAGGTCGGCAGTTCAAACCCACTTGTCAACTCATGGGAGAAAGACAAGGCTGTCTGCTTCTATCAAGATTTAGAGCCTCGGAAACCCCAAGGAGCATTTTTACTGCGGATCATTAGGAGTTGGAATCGACTTGAAAGCAGTGGGTTTGGCTTTGGTCTTGGTTTAGTAACACCCAGTCTTTAAAAGGGGGCAGACATGGTTCATATACATACCAGTCTGTCAGCAGAGGCTTGCTTTTTGCAGTGATGCTAAATAGGTTTCAAGGACGCTTTCAGCCTAAGATAGACTAGGTAGAAAAGCCTGGTGATCCACTTAGAAAATCGCCATTGAAAACCCCATGAGACTGGCTTACAAGCTTTCAAGAGGGAGCTTAGTTTCAGAGGGTGTGGGGGAAGGTAGTCTCCACTGAGTGGTTTCCAACCTGTTGGGGCTGGTGAAAGGAGATGGGGATAAGACTCTTGTGGTTCAATAGTGAATAATTGCTATCAGGACTGATTGTGATTGTTGCAAATGTAAAGGTAGATGTTTTATAACAAAAAAGAGGGGAGTGGTTGATCTTGCAGTCCACGGGCGGAGAAGAGCAGAGTGCGGGACCCTACCCAAAGAAGGAGTGATGCCAGAGATGGAGGCAGAGACAACGATGTGGAGAGATGGAGCAACTGGGGACTCTGGACTCATGGAAGGAGAGGGACTGTGTGCTAGTGGCCAGGGTTCTGGGGGGTGGGGGGTCAATCAAGCTTGCAGGGTATGCCCTTTGGTTGTTTGAATGGTTATATATTCCTGAGTGCTTCCGTGTACATCAAAAACAAAAAACCCAGAGGACATGGAAACAAATGCTGTTGAATGATGATGCATGGAGGGGATTGTTGTCATTGTAATGAAGTGAAATACAATAGCATGGATGTAAAGCTGATGTTCTCCCATGTAAACTATCACTCAAGTCACAATAAACACTTAAAAAAAAAGTAAAGAAAGAAGGTAGATTGACACCGTGGTTGCAGATATACTTATTATTGTGAGAATGGCACTTGACTAAACAATGCACATTTACGTTTGTGACACGTTGGGTGCTCTGAGTCAGAACGGACTTGCTGGCCCCTGACCACCAACCAGCACAACAAACATTTATACATACGAACAAAACCTGGGAGTTTACATGGGAAACACAAACCAATGATTTGTTACACCAGAGAGAATGTTAGCAAAAAAAAAAAAAAGAATTCTGAGTGTTTTTTTCATTATTATTATTATTTTTTTACATTACTATTTCTGGATTAAATAATCTTTAAAAATTAAAAAAACAACAACCCCAAATGGGTCACAATGGTCGGATCCTGTTGTCCATAGGGTTCCCATGAGCCCCATGGGGCTGTGACTCCACAGTAGCTAACAACATTAACAACAGTCTTTAAAGTATACTGTTGTTGTGTGCCATCAAACTGTTCAGCATAGGACAGAGTAGAATTGCCCCATGGGGTTTCCAAGTCTGGTATGTGCACTGGACTGCAAAGTCAGTTTGAATTGCCAGGTCGGCGGTTCAAATTCACCATTTGCTCCTTGGAAATCCTATACAGGGTTGCAACGAATTGGAACCAACTCGATGGCACTTAACAATAACAACAACAATCTTTAGGGAAGTCAAATGCCACATCTTTCTCCCGTGGAGAGGTTTGTGGGTTTGAACCACAGACTTTACAATTAGCAGCTAATCTCTTTAACCATTGTGCCACCAGGTCTCCTCTTTTAGAGTATGTGGTTGTTGTCACATGCCGTCGAGTTGTTTCCGACTCATAGAGATCCTGTATAGTGTTTCCAACCATCGGCCTAATTTAACATTTGTCTTGAATGGCCACTGACCCCAATGATATAGAACCAAGAAGCTTGTTCAAATTCTGATGTTGACCTTGAAAGTTCAGCACCTGACACAGAACAGACACTCTGTGTGGACTCGTGGAAAGAGTGAGTTCCATCTATCTAAGCCTCATCTCCCAAACGAGGACTCTATTATACGTATCGTCCTATGGGGCGTAAAGTGAATGCTAAGTGTGAACAGGACTTTGCACACTGGAAAAGTGCCTTTTTTGAGGGAGTAGCTGGAAAAGAAAGCATGGAACCCAAACTTGGAGTTTTCATGGGATGAGAATCCTTTCTTTGGGGCTGGGAGGAGTGGTAAATATTTAAGTCATAAAAGATTTGCCATTTTAAGAATCTGCACAGGTATACTTCAGTGATACTATGCTCATCATATTGTTTTCCCATCACCATGGGATGAGACTTTGATGTTCCCCACTGTTTTGGAGTCTTGGTGTGGTGCTGCAGGGTAATGCATTGGACTTAAAGATTGGTTTGAACTGTAAGGTCAGTGGTTCAAACTCACCAGATGCTCCTCGGAAATTCTATATAGGGTTGTTGTGAATCAAAACTGACTCGATGGCACTTAACAACAACAACTGTTTTGGTGGTTCAGGCTGGGATGGGAGTGGAGAGGGTCCCTCAGTGATTGTGGAATGCCTCGAATTCAGGCCATTGCTACCACTTAGTTGTACTAATCCCCTCCCCCCCCCGGCCCAACACCACCACACATGCACACACTCAAAAAGAACAAGAAGTTGACTCCAAGTCATGGTGACCCTGTGTGTGTCCGAGCAGAACTGTATTCCTTGGGGTTTTCTATGGCTAGTTTTTAGAGGTAAAGCACAAGGTTTCTCTTCCGAGGCATTTATGGGTGGACTTGAACCTCCACTTTTTTGGTCAGCAGTTGAGAACATGACCCGGTCTCTTCTAAGACCAATCAACCCACCAACTCACTGCCATCAAGTTGATTCTGACTCATCGTCTATTGGATAAAATAGAACTGCTCCTTAGGGTTTTGAGACTATAAGTCTTTATGGGACTAGACTGCCTCATGTTTCTCCTGTCAGTCTACTGGTGTGTTTGAACTGACAACCTTGCAGTTAGCAGCCCAATGTTTATCCCACTGAGTTCTCAGGGCTTCTTGGACTCCTAGGAGGCCCTGGTAAAGCGAACACTACTGATGGGGTCTGCTAACATTCTCAGAGTGCCACAGCAGCCTTTGAAATCCTCATTCTTGTTGTTGTTGTTAGGTGCCATTGAGTTGGTGTCGACTCATAGTGAGTGACCTTATGCACAGCAGAATGAAACACTGCCTGGTCCTGGCCCAGCCTCACCATTGTTGCCACACTTGAGTCCATTGATGCTGCCACTTGGCCAATCCATCTCTCTGGGGGTCTTCCTCTTTTTCTCTGACCCTACACCTTACCAACCATGATATCCTTCTCCAGAGACTGGTCCCTCCTGACAACATAACCGAAGTATGAGAGAAGAAGTTTGGCCATCTTGGCCTCTAAGAAGCACTCTGACTGTACTTCTTCTAACACAGATCTGTTGGTTCTTTTGGCAGCCCATGGCACTTTCAATATTCTCCTCCAATACCATAACTCAAAAGCATCAATTCTCCTATGGCCTTCCTTGTTAATTCAGGGGAAATCAAGTTTCCAAAGTGCTTCTTGTGACACTTGGTCAAGGATGCCAGAGACACAGAGCTTAATGACTGACGAAGACCCTGCCCCTCCAAGCATGAACAGAGTGTGTTCAGCCCACCCCCTGCCTCCTGCCATTAAACCCATCATGAAGACTCACCATTCTCCTCCAAAACCCTAACAGGATAGCTATGCATCGAAACAGACTTGAGGGCATTTAACAACAATAGCTCTGTATGTGTGATGTCATCAGATTTGCATTTTGAAAAGATGGTCTGGACTTGGGAGAGGGACCCAGTGACTGTGGGAAGACAGTGGGTGACATTCCTGCTGTCTACCCAGAATTTCTGCCTTTCAGGCCTGTGGGAGGTCTGCACTTGCCCACCTCCTCCCTGACTGCCTGGTGCAGTGAACTGTGTAGGGAGGGGATCTCTTCTGGGACAGGGAAGCAGGTATCAGGATGGAGCCTCCATCAACCTGGTCCCTAAGAGATCCCAGTGAGTGGAACCCTCTTGTCAACCTGCACGCGACATGGGGCACCAGTGGGAACTAAACCTTTGAGGTATTAGCTGGGGTCTGGGGTTGTTTATTACTGTAGCACAATCTCACACATCCTACCTGACTAGCTCACCAAGGAGACCACTAAGGGAGTTCAGGTGAAGTCTAGACAAAAGCAGTGGAAACAATGATGGAGAAAACTGGATGGATCTATCCAAATGGATTGAGGACAATGGATTATATTCTGTCACACAGGCATTTAGGAAGTAAAATTGACAGCGCTCAGTGATGATTTGCCAACCAATATTCTTTTAAGGGTATTGCTTGCTCAAACTTTTCCAGGAATCCACAGGTTTTTTTTTGAGCTAAGATTTGCCATCTAATCTTCATAGCCAGGGTGAGGGGCTAGGTTTGAACATGCCTGAGACCTTGGTGATCTGGGCCAGTGCTTCATAGAGGAAGAGCTTTGCCAAGCAGGTGAAAGCTGGAACTACAATGGCTGCTATTTATTGTTAACACCACCTGTGACATGAAGGAGTCCTGGTGGTATGACCGTAAAGCGCTCGGCTTCTAACTGAAGGGTTGGTAGTTCAAACCCTCTCAATGACTTTGCAGGGAAAACTCTGGCAATCTGCTTCCCTAAAGACTATTGCTGTTGTTAAGTGCCATGGAGTTGGTTCTGACTCAGAGCAACCCTGTGTAGGGTTTCTAAGGAGTGACTGGTGAGTTTGAACTGCCGACCTTGCAGCTCAAACTGATCATATGGTTGAGTGTTTATCCTACAGCACCACACCAGGACTCCTGAAGATTACAAAAAAACAAAACAAAAACAACAAACTGAAAAACAAAACAACAACAATAAGAAACCGTACACCAAACCCATTACTGTCAAGATGAAACCGACTCATAGCGACCCTGTAAGACAGAGCAGACACCCCCGAGGGATTTCCAAGTGCTTTGTGCTATCGAGTAACTATGAGTCACAATAGACTTGATGCAAAGGGTTTGACTTTGGTTTGGGATCCTTAAGGAAGCACATTGCCATATCTTTGTCCTGTAGAGTGGCTGTGGGTTTGAACTTTCAGCTGCCAAGTTCTTAACCACTGCACAACCAGGGCTCCTTGTATAAAGGTTACAACCTATAAAGCTGTATGGGACATTTCTACTCGGTCCCAGGGGGTCTCTATGAGTAGAAAATCACTTCAGCGGCACCCAACACTTAACTGTGTTGTGCTAGAGCTGTACAAACACTCTGAACAGTGCGAGCAGGTAGACTATTTGGGTGTCTATTTCACAGATGAGGAAACTGAGGCTCATAGAGCTTGAAGACTTCTAAAGCTAGGAGTGGGCAGACTCAGGATACAAAGTCAGGTCTGTATGATGTTTGTCTAATGTTATCTCATCCTCAGAGGCTGAGGAACTCCATCAATGAGTGAGGCAAGAGACTGGAAACCCAGGCTGCGCATTTTGGGGGGCTGTGTGCTCCTCTCTCAGCCGGGGGTGTCCAAGCCTCCCAGCTGCTCCCTGCACGACAGTCGCCCTCACGGAAGCATTTGGGCGTTGGCAGAGTTCTGGACTCGTCTCAAGTCCACGCATCACCGGTGCTCCTGCACAAACATCAGGGGGCTGAGTCCTGTTCTTGGCTGTGCTCACGCAGGCAATGGCTGAAACGTCGCTTCGGCACTGGTTCCAGACTCCCACGGATTCTGGGAAAACAGGACCGTGGGGCGTGGATGCCTGCCTTGCTGATATTTTCCCTTGACGCTCATGGGATTTAGAGTTGCAAGGTTCCCACCCAAACAGAAACAAAAGCCGCCTTCACAAAAGTCACTGGAGAGACTGGGTAATATTTCCACTTTCTGTTAATTCTCCCCCTTTCACCTATTTATCTTGGCAGAGGTTCAAACAGTCTCCAGCCCGTCTTTATATGGTGGGTTTTGTGACTGAAGGGCTCTGGCTTTGATTTAAAAAAGTCTTAGGTCTCCTGGCAGTTTAGCTATGTACTCATTCTCTAACCTTGAACATATTACTTAATATCTTTGAGCCTTAGTTTGGCCATCTCTAAAATGAGAATGTTGTTAACTGACCCTGTATAGGGTTTCCAAGGAGCAGCTGGTGAGCATGAACTGCCAACCTTGCAGTTCAAACGGCTTTGCAGTCTGGCACAATAACCCACAGCACCATACCAGGACGCCAAAATGAGAATAATAGTGACTAATTCACAGGGCGAATGAGCTAATTAAAGCAAGTGCTGTGTGTTATACATACAACGCTGTGCCTGGCATATGCCAGGAGCTTAATAAACGGCATTGATTATTACCCAGTGTTTTGGGTCTGGTGCTTTGAAGGATCTTGCTACACGATTACATATGTTTAAATTTGCACTCAGAGCATACTGGAACTGAAGAATATCTACTAGTGAATGTTAAATTTATGTGGAAGCCTCATATATAATGTCATTGTTGTTAAGTGCTATCAAGTTGGTTCCAACTCATAGGGACCCTGTATAGGGTTTCCAAGAAGCAGCTGGTAGGTTTGAACTGCTGACCTTGCATTTAGCAGTCCAGTGTTTATCCTACAGCACCACACTAGGACTCCTCCTCTATAATATGTATTACTAGATATATGTGGGAGAAAGATGAGGCTTTCTGCTTCTGTAAAGATTAGCAGCTTTGGAAACCCTATTTAGGGTCGCTATGAGTCGGAACTGACTCCACGACACAACACCATTAGATACATGCATGTATATTTTTC
Organism: Chrysochloris asiatica; assembly: GCF_000296735.1. Classification (NCBI taxonomy): domain Eukaryota; kingdom Metazoa; phylum Chordata; class Mammalia; order Afrosoricida; family Chrysochloridae; genus Chrysochloris; species Chrysochloris asiatica. The sequence goes on from NW_006408674.1 coordinate 1,290,708, forward strand.
AAAGGATATCTGGTGGAGCAATGACTAAATGTTTGGATGCTTACAGAAAAATTAATGGTTTGAAAATACCCAGCAACTCTGTTAGAGAACCCTAATGACCTGCTTCCATAAAGAAGATTCCAGAAACACCCAGTTCTATTCTGTCCCACAGGGTTGCTAGAGTTGGAATCAACTCGATAGCACCCAACAACATGATGCATTGAATATTTTGTGGACTGTTGGAAGAACAAATAAATCAGTCTTTGAAGAAATTACTACCAGAATGCTCCTTAGAAGCCAGGAGAGTGAAACATTGTCTTGCTTTAACTTTGGACGCATCATCAGGACAGATCAATGGCTAGGAAAGGACATCATGTTTGGTAAAGTAGAGGGTCAGCAAAAATGAAAGAACCCCCTCAGTGTGATGGGCTGACAGAACAGCCACAGCAATGGGCTTGAATGTGTCATAGAAAATGAAGGTCATGCAGGACTGGAGGATGTATTGTCCTGTTTCACATAAGGTGGCCATGTTGTTGTGATGTGCCGTGGAGTCGGTTCCGACTCATAACGACCCTACACAGGGTTTCCGAGGCTGTAAATCTTTACAGGAGCAGATCGCCTCATCTTTCTCCCGCGGAACCCCTTGTAGTTTCGAACTATTGACCTTGCTGCTCGCAGCCCAATTTGTAACCACTACTCTACCAGAGCTCCTTAAGGTGGCCATAAGTCAGGGCTAACTAGATTGCTACTAACAATAAGATATAAAACAGATCAAAGTTGTTCTGGTCTGATTGACGTGGGATTGTGGCCCCACCTTTTGCCTCCTAGCCTCAAAGGTCCTCCTAAGGCAGGAAAACTGTAGACTCAGGGAGTTGAGGGACTTGTCCCATCACTGGGAAAAGAGTTCAAACCTGACTTCTGAATGTGGGTTCCCTATCCTCCACCTGTGATGGGGAATGAACATACCTTCTTGGCAGTGTAGTGAAGCTGAAAGGAAACAGAGTACACACTCATCCCGTAGAAGTCCCCGTGAAACCGACCAGGGACTGCAACTTGGAGAAGATGAAGCAAAAGTTGACTAGTTAGGCCAGGTTGTGAAAGTGTCTAAAAGCAAACAGATCCCAAAGGGACCACATGAAGGTTCAGCTGGCACTGTTCTCAGGCAGCCTGCACACCCCCTGCTGAAGGTCATATCACTTCCATCTATGGGCTCTGAACACACCTTTTGAAGCTCTTCAGCACATTCTTCAGTTTTATTTGTGGGGATACATTTATCTCAGTAATAAACATCCACACCATGCCTTAAACCAAATGATTCAGACTCATACCGACTCTATATAGGTTTTCCAAGACTATAAACCTTTATGGGAACAGTTACCCTCATCATTGTCCTGTGGGCTTGAACAGCTAGCTTCATAGCTAGCAGTCCAGCGCTTATCCTACAGCAATACCAGGGTGGCTAAAGCCCTTTTCTACCCCTAGGCATATCAAGTGTGACCTTCCTGTGATGGTTAATGTTATGTGTCAACTTGGCAAGGTTTTGATTCTCAGTGGTTTGGCAGATACTGGTTTGATTGCCTTTCCATAATGCAACAAAAGATGGTCACCTTCCTGATGTGCTCTGATGTGATCAGCCAGTCAGTTGAAAGGGGAGTTTCCTTGGAGGTGTGGCCTGCCTCCAGTATGTAAATAGGTGTTCTGGTAAATTTCCTTCTGTTTTTCAGCCCTGCATACTTCTCGGCGTTCTGTGGTGCACAGCGTTGCTATGAGTTGGAACTGACTCTATGGCACCTAACAGTAGCCACACTCTTCTCATTGCCTGACCTCTGGGACTTGGACTGCAAGTCTGCAGAAATCAGTAGCCTGCTGCATGACCTTCAGATTTTGGATGTGATAGCCCTCAAAACCCCGTGATTGGAAGAGACCCGTATTTGTGCCCATTCCAAAGAGAGGTGA
>NW_006408674.1:1293837-1309323 GCF_000296735.1 Chrysochloris asiatica
GGGCAGTGTTTCGTTCTGCTATGCATGGGGTCACTATGAGTCGGTTACATACTCGATGGCACCTAAAACAACAACAATAACAAAACCCGTGATCCAGCAGAAGCCTCCAGCCTGCCTCCTGACCTGCAGACTTTGGGTTCATCACACCTGGCAACTATGTGAACCGGCAGAAGTCTTCAACCTGCTGCCTGACTCATGGGTTTGGGACTTGCCAGGCCCTACAATTGTTCCAGTCATTTTCTACAGTTGTTGTTGTTAAGTACCGTGGAGTCAGTTCCGACTCATAGTGATGCTGTACAGGGTTTCCGAGGCTATAAATCTTTACGGGAGCAGAACGCCTCATTTTCTCCTGCAGAACCGCTGATAGTTTCAAACTGCTGACCTTGTGGTTCACAGCCCGATTTGTAACCACTACGCTACCAGAGCGTTTAACTTGTTTCCCCCTCTAGGCAATGCAGACCAAAATGGGGCTCATCATATCCCACACGCCATCAGCCTGCTTCTCCTCAGAATTTTGTATCCCATCTGGTACCATTACATCTGCTCAGTTGCCTAAGACAGAAGTATGAACAGAAAATTTGATCTCTTCCGCGCCTCTGTGGCACTCAACTGGACACAAAAATCCAAACCAAACCAGATGCCGTCAAGCCAGTTTCCACCCCCTGTGTAACAGAGTAGCAGTGTGTTCTATGGTTGATTTTTCGGAGGTAGAGCACAAGACTTTTCTTCCAAGGCACCTCTGTGTGGACTTGAACTGCCAACCTTTCTATTAGTAGCCCAACACTTACTATTTGCACCACTTAACTGGACATAACTCCTGTCGATTTTGCACCTGAGTATCTCTTGATAAATTCTTTATCATAAAAACCACCCTGCAGTCCTTCATCCTTTCTGAACATCAACATCTCTCACATGAATTGTTAATGGTAATAGCCCTTGATGAATGGCTGACCTCCGGCCTGTCAGTGTGCTCTCCTGGGGAAGACAAGGGACCACAAGCATGCAGCCAAATCTGAATAAAGTCATCGCAGACTACAGTGCACTGTCAGTGGCCATGATGAGAATCGGGGAGTGGTGGGAGTTCTCTCTTGGAGGGGGTGACTTTTAGCCTAAGACCTACAGACGGTGGCATCCTTGTACATCAGGGAAAGACAGCAAGACTGCCCAGAGGTTCCAGAGCCAGGCATGAAACTCCAGGACTTCCTGTGTAGGGTGCTCAATTTCCCGCTCCATTCAGTGTGTAGGGGTGGGAAATCATTCCAGGCAGTGGGAACAGCTTCTGGAAAAGCCTCCAGGTAGGGAAGGAGTGGACCAACTGAGCAGGTGGGGCAAGAGGAGAGTGGGTGGAGGGTGCGGTTAGAGGCAGAGACAGATTAAAGTTCTTTGGGTTCAGCAGGTTATGGTTGGGAGTTGGCATTATTTTCTAAAGGTGATGGAGAGATCCCGATGCTCTCATTGGCATACTACCATGATCTGATTTATGTCTTAAAAGAAGGGGAGCTGGAGTGGGTCCAGGGGGGTCAATGGTGCAATTCTTCAGTAAATCAAGAGTGATATTAAGTTTCTGAACCAGGGCAGGGGGTGAGAGTCTGAGAGTCTTCAGAAGAAATTTCTAGCACTTTCTAAAATGTCCACTTCTCTGGGTAGCATAAACAGTTTAGCCTCACTGCTAACTAGAAGGTTGGCGGTTCAAGTCCATCCACAGGCACCTCGTTAACTTCTGAAAAAGCATTCACTGAAAGTCTTGTAGGTACAGTTGTACTCTGGCACACATGGAGTTGGGTACCATGAGTTGAAACTGACTCGATGACTACTGTGTTTTTTGTTTTTTGTTTTTGAGGGAGGGTTATTACTAGGGGAGGAGTCCTGGTGTGGTGCTGTAGGGATAAGCACTGGACCACAGGTCGGGTTGAACCACAAGGTCGGTGGTTCAAACTCACCAGCTGCTCCTTGTAAATCCTATATAGCAACACAACAACAACAACAATAGCATTATTAGGGGAGTGGATTCTACAAGAGAGCTTTGTACTTAGCTGTGAGTGCTTTGAAGACAAGGATTAAATATTACGTCTTCTCTGTTTCTTCAAGATCTAGCTGGTACTGCACGAATAAATAAAAAGTACAATTTTAGTTCCAGCTTGTGTATGTATAATTTGTCTCCAGCCCTGACTCCCCTGTCACCAAGAAAAATCCTTCCTTGTCCCATTAAAGGGATGATTACTGAGCCTCCAATAAAGGGATGATTACTGAGCCTCCTCAACCTCTAAGAATGTTTGGGGGTAGAGCAGGGAAAGGACATCAAGCAGCCTGGTAGCCTTTCCATAGAACTGTGCCATCTGGGCTGCTTGCACCACTTAGGTTAGTGTCTCAGGGCTCTGTGTCTGAGGGTGTCTGCTTCTCCTGCAACCTTGTTTCCCTCCAGTTCAGGTTAGCATCTTACTGATAGTTGAGAAGTCAAGTCAAGTCAGGAGGTTGAGCTCTGTGGTGGAAAGAGCACAGTGGCAGAGGAAGAAAGTCTGAGAATGAGTCTTGTTTCTGCCACAGAAGAGGCTGTTTCACCTGAGAGGGGACACATTCACAGCCTTAGGTTTATCTACACATCTGGAAAATGGGTAATGTGTTCTGCAAACGAGGGCCAGACCTGGGGCTTTGTCTGGTCTCTAGGAGGAAAAGGCTCCAACCAGACAGCCAACAGGTATTGAGAAGTATCTAGAGTCTCTGGTGGTACAAATGGCGAATGTTCTTAGCTGCTGACCAAAAGGATGGAGGTTTAAGTCCACCCAGAGGTACTTTGGGAGAAAATCCTGGAGATCTACTGCCAACAAACAATCAAACAAAAAAGCCCCACCCTATAGAATGCAGTTCTCATACACATGAGACTGCCTAGAATTGGAATTGAGATTGATTTCATGGCAACTTCTTAGGTGGTTTCCAGCTTCCAGGGTCTCTGCCCACATCACTGGTGAGGATCTGGTGTGAATTAATTTTCCTACATCTCTTCATGGCCCTCCCTCTGGCTTAAGTGATTCAGGAACCTGGTCCTACATTGTGACCGCTCCTGGGCTGGGGTGTGCTGGATTTGTTTTGGGTGTCCCTGGATGGAGTTTGAAACGAGGGTGGGAAAAGTCAATGTCAAGTGACACCATGATAAAGCAGGGTATGGAACACTCAAGGGTTAACCTCAAGGGAAGATGAACTCAAACTCTAAGTTCAAGGCACTCAGGCCTTTGGTGGGTGGGCTCTAGGGTTCAAGCCAGAGAGGGGGCCTTGCAGTTGCCAGTGGGCATAGGGGGGCCATGGCTGTATCAGTTTGAGTTAATGAGACATTGAGACCAGGTAGGGCTCCAGGACATTGTGGTACACCAGATGAGATGGACCAGACAAGAAGCAGCCAGGGAGGACCGCACCACATTGGGATGAGTGAGCTTGGTGCTCTGTGCTGGATTCTCAGAGCATCTGCCTGTCCAACTAGTAGAACATCTTCACAACACATGGCTCTTTGTTTATCTGCATTGGTCTCACCCAGGGACCCAGGGAGTGTGATCATTTAGCTTCTTAGGCCTGCGACATGGCCCAGGACCTGGTAACCCAGTCAATGAAACATGGAATTAACATGTGATTCACCAGCAAGTGCAGCTCAGTCAGTGCTGTGCTCTTACTACGTGCTTTGTACTTAGCTATTAAGACCCAACCATACCACTGGGTGGATTCCCAACCGAAACTTGGTCTCCATTCTGTCAGAAACCATTCCTGGACCCTCAAAGAAGAAGCTGTCTGCTTGGATCTAGGCAAATATGACATCTTTCTAAAACGAAGTCTTCACCTGATACTAACTTGTGAATGCTAGCGGTTGTCTAGACAACTTCTGACTCATAGTGACCCCATTCATAATAGGATTAGACCATTAAGATCCATCGGGTTTTCTTTGACTAAGTTTTGGAAGTAGATTGCAACATCTTTCTCCCTAGTCTGTCTTAGTTTGGAAGCGCTGAAGAAATCTGTTTGGCATCAGAACAACATGGGAACCTCCCTTGACACATGTGTGGTGGTTGCACCTGAGGTACACTGGCTAGGAATTGAACCTGGGTCTCCCACATGTTGTTGTTGTAACGTGCCATCGAGTTGGTTCTGACTCACAGTAACCCTGTATAGGGTTTCCAAGGAGTGGCTGGGGAGTCTCCTATATTGAAGGTGATCATTCTACCACTGCACCAGATATTCACTTCTTAGTGTCTTGTGATGTTGAGTTGATTCCAACCAATGGAGACTGAACCCATGTACTAAAAGGTAGAACTGCTCTATAGGGTCTTCTTCGCTGTAATCGCTATGGCGGATCCCTGGTGGTACAGTGGTTAAGTGCTTGACTGGTCAATGGTTTGAACCCATTGGAAGAAAGATATGGCAGTCTGCATTCCTAAAGATTATAGTCTTGGGAACTCTAGGGAGCAGTTCTACTCTGTCCTTTAACTATGGCTCATATAGATCACTATGAGTCCCAATTGACCCCATGCCACTGGGTTTACGTTTTGGTTTAATCTCAATGAATGCAGATTGCCAGAACTTTCCATCCATAGTGCTGCTGGGTTGGTTTGTGACTTGCGGTTAGTTGTTATTGTTGTTGTTATGTGCTGTGGAGTCAGTTCCGACTCATAGCGACCCTGTACAGGGTTTCCGAGGCTGTAAATCTCTACGGGAGCAGAAAGCCTCATCTTTCTCCCGCGGAACAGCTGGTAGTTTCAAACTGCTGACCTTGTGGTTCGCAGCCCGATTCGTAACCACTACACTACCAGTAAACTGTTTATATCCACAGACCTCCAGATACCAGTCAGTGGAGTCAAACTGACCATCTCTTTGAGGCCTCTAAACACTGGCACTTGGACTCCAGGTGTAGCACTGTACGATCAACACTGGACTATGAACCACAAAGTCTGCAGTTCAAATCCATCAGCTGCTCCTCGGAAACCCAACACAGGGTCGCTATGAATTAGAACTGCCTCAACAGTACTTAACAACAACAACAGCATTGGTGCTCAGCAGCCTGTCTGACAGCTTTGGACTTTCTGTGGACGTAAACACAATGCCTGGAGCCGGCCTTCTCACACTAGGCTCTGCCTCAGGGCACCCATGTCAAGGATGAACAAAGAGCAGCTTACAGAATCATCAATTTTATGCAAATATTTAGAAAAGAAAATATTATGATTTTCTTGTCGATAGATGATCCCCAAAGGTGCAGGCCTTATTTTCCCACAGGTATCAAATTCCTGCTGTAGGGTCGGCTACAATGTTCACGTGTATGAGATGAGGCATGAGACTTGACCAAAAATTCACCTGTTTCTCTCAACCCTGATCTGTTCTCCAGCACAGGAGGGCTAGGCTACTCTTGTGAACATGTTTGAGAAGCTTTGCTGGAGCTCTGAATGTGTATGCAAATCACCAATTAGTTTTGCATTCCATTTTTTCCCATAAGCCACTCACTGCTAGAGTGACTTATTACATGAGTTAAGACGGATTGATTTCAAATCAGTGTTAGATGGCCCAATCAACAAGGTAAACACAGACTTAATTTGTGCTTACTTACTAACCTGTAGTGAATAATTTCACATTTTTTCACCATACCAAAGATCCTGCTTCTAGGTCTAGCTGGCATCTGTCTCTCTGCCAACCCCACAGCATCTTCCTACAGAATCAAACTCCCTTTTCAAGTTTACAATTCCTGACAGGGATGGCGTACTTAGTAAATCAAGTAAACATTGGCTTACTTATACATACTTACTAATCTGTAGTGAATAGTTTCACATCTTGAGGTGGTAAAACTCATGTGAAATTGTTCACTACAGAGCCATAACTAAGCACAAGTAAACCCATGCTTACCTTGATTACTGGGTACTCTGCCCCTATTTGGAATCAATTATGTAGGGTCTCATTTTTAGGAAGTCTTAGACACTGCATGAAGTCTGGGTCTGATTCTGCCATTGACTTGCTGTTTCAGTGATTGGTGTAACCCTTTTCCTCTCTGGCCCTGGTTCTATTCAATGGAAAGGATGAGCTAGACAACCTGTGCAGTTGCTTTAAGCTTTGACAGTCTGTGACCTAAAGCCTTTAGACCAAAAAAGGCCCAACCAAAACCAGACCCACTGCCATTGATTCGATTCTGACTTATAGAAACTTACAGAAACCCTATAGGACAGAGTCCTAGTGTGGTGCTGTGGGTTAATGCGCTGGATTGCAAAGTTAGTTGGTTCAAGCTCACCAGCTGCTCCTCGGAAACCCTATACAGGGTTGCTATGTTGGAACCAACTCGATGGCACCTAACAACATAGGACAGAGTAGTTGTTTCCTAGGGTTCCCAAGGTTATAAATCTTTAGGGAAGTAGACTTCTTACTTGTTTTTCCCAGTGGTGGATTCAAACTTCCCAGGTGAACATAAATTCAGATTCCACTTAGAGCGATCCAGATTAATCTAAAATGTGTTCTGAGCATACTTTCACATACCATTACTTAATTTAGTTTTCTCACACTTCAGAACAGCTGGTGTTACTATCAATTTGCAGATTACAAAATGGAGGCTCAGCAAAGTTTAAATCGTTAATGGAGGTCACACAGCCAGGAAGTGGTCACTCAGATGCAGTCTCAGGTCTTTCTGATTTGTGTCTAAGATGCTGAAAAAGAACATTTGGAGCCCAATACCAACTTGGCTTCTCCCATCCTTCCCTTTCTGACTGCCCAGGAACTCAGCTGAAGGGTGGAGGTAGGCTCACTAGTAGGTACACGTGGACCTTGGCCACAGAGGGTTTTGCAATGTTTTGCAAGGCTGAAAAGGTTCCATGTGTGATCTAAGCTTGGGAACTGCCTGCTCTTTGCTATGCTTTGCCATAGTGAGGCTTGTCATTCCCAAAGACCCACCTGAAAAATTCCTGTGCATGTTTTCCAGCCCCCAGAAAACATTTCCCAACACCAGCAGGTCAAGGGGCAGGGGAGGAGGGAGTGTGTTGGAGACTGAGCTCAGGTCTCTGTGTTGTTATTTAGAGGGGAGACAGCCAGAAGGAGAACAGACTTCATTTCAGCCCTTCCACCACCAGCAATCTGCGTGTAGCAAGGTTTTTGAGATCTCAGCTGCCTTCCCAAACCTTGAGGTGGCCCTAACTGCAGGAATAAAATTGGTGAAGTGTCCTCTCTCTGGGTCTCAGTGCCCTCATCTAGGCACTAAGCAGCTGGTTGAGTCCAATTGATCTCAGGTCCCTCCCAGCGGTGACATTTTAGGGTCCATTATTATTTACTTTACCATCCCAGAGGCAGGGGCTTGGACCACATGCCTTTGGAGAAGGCATCTCGCTTACAAATTGCTTTCTCGCGGTCTGGGTTATTCCGACCTTGCCGCTCCAGGTGCCTCTGTCCTATTTCTCGCTCCCCAAGCTAAAGACGCAGCCTGCTTAAGCTCCTGGCAAGTCCAGGCCTGGCCTTCAGCTGTGCAGCTCAGTAAACGCCAGGGCAGCGCTTCAGCTGTGAATGCGGCGGCGGCGGCGGCGACGGCGCAGGGGGCGGGGGAGGGAGAAGCGCCCACTTTTCCCAAGGCCTCTGCAGGAGCCTGGGTCCTAGTCTCCACGTATCAGAGCGCTTTTTCCGAACCTCTCGGTTTGCTGCTCGGGCTGGGAGTCGGCCACCGCTCGGTTGCACCCAACCTACCCTGCGGCTCCGCAACCCCCAACTCAGAGGAGCAAGCGCAGTCTCCTTTTCTTCCCCAGGTGCTGCGAGGCAGGTGGCCTCAGAGCTCGCACGCTTTGGTGTAACCTGTCCAAGCCGTGTTCTGAGAATTACCCCCCACACTACCCCTAGTCTGGAGCTGACAATCTTCGGCTGTCCGGGACTAGAGGGAGTGGGTAGGTTGGTGGGAGAGGAGGTTGGAAGGATCATTTTTGGTTGCACCTGGGTCCAGATTCCTCATCTCTGTTTAATTCCTGGGACATCATCTCCCTCCGTATCTCCGGGTCTCCGTGGCATCCATGCCCCGGCCTCCCACAGGGTTCAGCTCCTAAAGCTAACGGTAGCTGCAGCCCGCACTCCCCTTTACTCCTGGTCCGCAGTCCCTGCCCCCTTTGCTCGCCGCAGGGTTACCCACTGGACTGGGGCCAACCCTCCCCTCCCTCCGAGGGCGACGACCGTAGGGGGACCAAAGTTCGGGCACCAGCGGTCGGCTGAAGGTTCCTCACCCGGAGGACCGCGGTCTAGATTCGAAGAGGTCAGAGCACTGCGCTCGTCTCACCTGTTTCTCCAGCGGCTCCTTGGCCGAAAGCGCGGGTTTCGGGGAGGGCGCGCGGTCGCAGACGCAGCCCTCTAGAAGGTAGAGCCCCGAGGGCCGCGAGCTCGAGTCGCTCTCGAAGTAGAAGAGCAGATTCTGCAGCAGCGCGAACCACTTGGTTTGCCATTTTGTGTTGTCAGAACTCCGCTTGCTCAGGTAGCCCTTGCGCGTACCGTCCTTGCGCGCCAGCAGTCCCAGGGACGCAACGTGGCCATCGTTCAGTCGGATCCCCTTCTGCATGGTGTTCGGAGGCCAGCGAGACCCCACGCGCTTACATCTTCTCCGCCCGACACTCCGCAGACCCCAGTCGGTGCGCTCTACGCGCTGCCTCTCTCTGGCTCTCGCTAGTTCGCTCCCCCCACCCCCTCTTTCTTCCCTCCCTCCCCCAAATGTCTACACTCAGGGATCTGGCGCCGGACCTCGGCTTCCAGAGTCAAGATGAGCCATTCCCTGCCCACTCCTCTCCTCTACTCCGCAACTCCGCAGCGTCCCCAGTCTAAGTAGATGCCGCCAGACCCTCCCCAGGCGACGGGCAAACTGAGGGACTGGTGAGCTGTGCGCTGGTGAGGGGCAGGCGGAGTCATGTGACGCCGATCCCTCGAAGAGCCCGTTTCAGCAGTGAGGACAGGGACACACGCACGCAGTCCCACGGAGGCGCAGAGCCGCTCTCAGGCTGCACCTTCGCGCCCCTCCCCCTCCTTGGACACACACACACACACACACACACACACACACACACACACACACACATCCTGCTCCCCAAGTCCGGGTCTTCTCTTACCCTCTTTGGATGTTTATAAAGCAAATCAGATCAATTTTCATTTAACCTAATAGAACCCCATATTGTCAGGAGGGACCAGTCGCTGGAGAAGGATGTCATGTTTGGTAAAGTGGAGGGTCAGGAAAAAGAGGAAGACCCCCAGCGAGATGGATTGGCCAAGTGGCCGCATCGATGGACTCAAGCGTAGCAACAGTAGTGAGGGTGGCCCAGGATCCGGCAGTGTTTTGTTCTGCTGGGCATAAGGTCGCTATGGGTCGGTACCGACTCCATGGCACCTAACAACAACAACAACGGAACCCCAAAGGCTCACCAATCAGGAGTTTGCATCTTTACACCCCGCCACGGCGCACTGTAGACCCGGGGTGAAGTCCCATCTGTCCTTTTCTTCTCCAAAGGCTCCCCACCTTCCCCCGTGCTTTATTTTCCTAGTTCGAGGTAGAACAGGGGTTAAGGGAAGGGCTGAAAGCTCTTCTAGTTTTAATCTTTGCGTATCCGACCAGGTCACATTCGTTGCAGCATCGAATCCCAATCCCGGGAGCTTCCCTGGAGGCCTGAGGACAATGCGGGGAGTGGGGTAGGAAGGGAGAGGTAAAGACTTATTTTATTTTATTTTGAGCGTTGCCATAATTACCGGCGCCACCCCTTGCGCCCTGAGGTCTGACTGGCGAGCCGCTGCTGGGAGTTTTCTGCAAATATCCCCCAAAGCCTGAAGGCGGGCTTCAAACGCAGGCGCCGGGGACCATGGGAGCCTTCAAATAGCTGCGCTGGCGCAATGATACCTTAATGATAGATTTTCCGTTCTTATTTTTAGCTCCCATTCGCCTACACAGTTACACGGCATTTATCCGAGAACGTCACAGAGCCCGCTGCACCGAGAGGGCGCGCGGGCCACCGGGCGAGACGAGGAAGGAGAGCGCGCACCGCGTTCTGCCGCAGAGGGCAAGCGGCCTCTCTTGGACCCGGGCGGCGCCGATCTGGCCTGTGTGCTGCGGGGATGGGCTGCTATGCAGCCCTAGGGAGGAAGGACACCATTTTCCAGGGCTGAACTTGTGTGCGCCTCTCCTTGCACACGCACACGCGCGCGCGCGACAAGGAGAATCTGCGGAGAGATACCCCATTGCTCAGGAGAATTGGAGTCGCCCTGTCCTTGGCACACTGTCTCGGTCCTGCGTTTCTCGAGTGGGAAACATTACAAGGGGAGGGACAGACCATGCCAACCTCAGTCCTCCCTCTCAGTGCCTCATTTCCCCGGAAGGGGATCTTCTCCTTGGGCTCATGCTGATGACTTTTTTCTTTAGAAATAATGAAAAGAAAGAAAGTAGAAGTCTGAGCTTCTTCAATTGTCTTGTTTTCCCAAGAGGAATCTTGCACTATGACTGTCTGCTTTCGTTTCTCATTTGCCCTCTTTATGAAGGACAGAGTTTCCAAGACTGAGGTCCTTAAGCCAGGCTCTCCTTATGTTATTATTTTTATGAGGAAACTTATTATCACTACCTCTAGTACATTATTACTATTAGGAAGAGGCTGAGAAAACTTCAGCGAAGGGACAATGTGCTAAATTCTTTAGATCAGTTAAGTGATTTAATCATCACACAACTCTGGAAGTATGTTTGCCCCACCCCCAATCAACTTCATTGTACAGAGGGGAGAACTGAGCAAGGAAGGGTTGAATGACTTGTTCAAGTTCACCCAGCTAGAAAGTGGCAGAGGTTGGATTTGAACCTGGGCAGTCTGTTTTCGAGGCCTTTGCTCCTCAGTGTAGTACTACAGACATCTTACAAGACATGTTAAGCCTTTTACGTTGACTAGTTGGGTCACTCTGGTAGCGTAGTGGTTACGAATCGGGCTGCGAACCATAAGGTCAGCGGTTCGAAACTACCAGTCGCTCCGCGGGAGAAAGATGAGGCTTTCTACTCCCATAAGGATTTACACCCTCGGAAACCCTGTACAGGGTCGCTATGGGTCGGAACCGACTCAAAGGCACTTAACAACAACAACAACAAGTTGGGTCACTTAATTGTGCTCAAGAGGAATCTGTACACAAAGAGGCAGTTGTTAGACCAGAACAAGGGGATACTGAATGGTTTAAAATCAGGAATGGTGTGCACCAGAGGGCTGCATTCTTTCACCATAATTATTCTATCTGTATGCTAAGCAAATATTCTGAGAAATTGGATTATATGAAGAACATGGCATCAGGATTGGAGGAAGACTCATTAACAATCTTTGATATGTATAGGATACAATCTTGCTTTCTGAAAGAGGATTTAAAATATTGATGAAGAGCAAAGATCACAGACTTCAGTATGGATTGCATCTCAGAGTAAAGAAAACAAAAGTCCTCACAACTGGACCAATAAATAAAATTATGATAAATGGAGAAAAAGGAGCTCTGGTAGCATAGTGGTTACGAATTGGGCTGCGAATCTTAAGGCCAGTAGTTTGAAACTATCAGGTGTTCCATGGGAGAAAGATGAGGCTTTCTGCTCCCGTAAAGATTTACAGCCTTGGAAACCCTGTACAGGGTTGCTAAGGGTTGGAATCGACTCCATGGCACATAACAACAACAATAACTAATGGAGAAAAGATTGAAGTTGTTGGATTTTGCTTGGATCTACAATCAACAGGGCTGCATTTTGCTTGGATCTACAATCAACAGGGCTGCATTTTGCTTGGATCTACAATCAACATTTATGGAAACGGTAGTCACTAAATCAAACGTCATACTACAGTAGACAAATCTGTTGCATAAGACCTTTTTAAAAAGTGTTCAAGAGCAAAGATACCAGTTTGAGGACTAAGATGTGTCTGACCCTATGCATATGGAAGTTGGGCAATTAATAAGGAATTGATGAATTGATGCATTTTAGTTATGGTATTGGAGAAGAATATTGGAAGTACCATGGACTGCCAGAAAAGCAAACAAATCTGTGTTCTAAGAAGTACAGCCAGAATGCTCCTTAGAGGCCAGGATGGTGAGACTTTGTCTCTTGTACTTCGGTCACGTTATCAGGAGAAACCAGTTCCCAGAGAAGGACATAACGTTTGGTAAAGTGGAGGGTCAGTGAAAAAGAAGAAGACCTTCAACGAGATGGATTGGCACAGTGGCAGCAGTACTGGGTTCAAGGCTAACAACAATTGTGAGGATGTGCAGGACCGGGCAGTGTTTCATTCTGTTGTGCATACAGTTGCTATGAGTCGGAACCGGAACAGACTGGATAGCACCTAACAACAACACCAACAACAAATTGGGCCAAAATGTTCCCTCATCTAGGTGTGAGAACAGAAACTCAAGCTGTCAGGACCTGAGTGAACTGTCATAGCAAGAACCTTCACTTGGAGTCAGAAGATGTGCGTTCAAATTCCCTTCAACTTTCTGTGTGTGACTTTGAGCAGCTAGCTCACTGACAAATTCAAATCTATCTGAATTAGTGAAAAGCAAATCATCACTCTATTGACTCCTATGGCTACCACAACAAAGTACTACAAATCAGGTGGCTAATAAGGATCTCTCTGATAGCATAGTGGTTACGAATCGGGCTGCGAGCTGCAAGGTCAGCAGTTCGAAACTACCAGCTGTTCCGCGGGAGAAAGATGAGGCATTCTGCTCCTTTAAAAATTTTCAGCCTCAGAAACTCTGTACAGGGTCACTATGAGTCGGAACTGACTCCATGGCACATAACAACAACAATAAGGATAGAAAGCTACTATCTCACAGTTCTGGAGGCTAGGAATTTGAAGTCAGGTTGCTGGCAGGGCCATGCTCTTTCTGAAGGCTCTAGATGTAGATCTTCCCTTGTCTCTCCCAGCTAGCCTCAGCAGCTTCTTGGCTTGCAGCTGCAATAAAACACCCTGGCCACATGGCTGTTTTCTCTGTGTCTTTTGTCTCTGTATCTCTTCTCTTCTTTTATTAACATATTACTCAGATTAGATTAGAATCTACCCAAGTCTACTATGACATCATATTAATTGATAACATCCTTAAAGACCCTGTTTTTAAACAAGGTCACATTCACTGGTGCAGAACTGTAGGACAAGCAAGGTTGGTGGTTCAAACTCACCAGTTGCTCCTGGGAAACCCTATACAGAACCGAC
The DNA here is from genome assembly GCF_000296735.1 of Chrysochloris asiatica. Taxonomy (NCBI): domain Eukaryota; kingdom Metazoa; phylum Chordata; class Mammalia; order Afrosoricida; family Chrysochloridae; genus Chrysochloris; species Chrysochloris asiatica. The sequence continues at coordinate 1,307,010 of NW_006408674.1, forward strand.
TCAATGGCACTTAACACCAATAACAAAGGCTTAGGACTCCACACATCATTTTGGAAGACACAATTCAATCCACTATATAGTTCATCTCACTGGGATGTTGAGATTTAACAAGGTATCTAAAAGATTTACAGCCTTGGAAACCCTGTGCAGTGTCGCTATGGGTCAGAACCGACTCGATGGCACTTAACAACAACAATATCAGTATGTATCTAAAAGGCTAAAATTCTAAGCTAATTTACTTTGGAAACTTGCAATGGACTCCTGACAGAGCTGTCATTATTACTCAGTTACAAAGATGATTGGAATCATGTGGTTCTATTTGCACCTGCTACAAGCACATGCTGTTGTTTTTCTTGCTGTTTGTATTTTTATAGTCACTGAAATGATAAAATTTTCTGGTATTTTAGCAATAATATTGTGGTAATTAGTATTGTGAACCTATATCAATACCTTGTTTGAGAAGGAAGTAGTAATTAAAGGAAAAAAAGGAGCAAACTAAAAAAAGGCTTCCTCTCAGCTACTAACCAATAATGTAATTCAGTGTAGAAAGATTCTACAAAACAATTTTGTTGGTAGTATTAATATAATTTAAAAAAATGTTTTATTGTGAATTATGTGATAGTTTACATGGGAGAACATTAGCTTTACATTCATCCTATGGTATATCGTTTCATTGCCATGGTTACAATCCCCTCCATGCATCATTAACCAACCAAAGGGTGTACCCTGCAAGTTTGCCCCCCAGTCTTCAGCACACAGCCCCTCTCCCTCTCTGGGTCTAGAGTCCCTAGCTGCACTATCTCCCCACGTCATCTTCTCTGCCTCCATCTCTGGTGTCACTGTTTCTCTGGGTAGGGTCCTTCACTCCGCTTTTCTCCCTTGATGGTCCCAGGGACTTCTGCTTCTGGACTGCAAAGTCAATCACTCCCCTCATTTTGCTACAAAACATTTACCTTTACATTTCCAACCCTCACAGTCAGTCCTGATAACAATTATTCTCTATTGTACCACAAGAGACCTATCCCTATCTCCTTTCATCAACCCCGCCCAGACAGATTGGATACTACTCAGTGGAGATTCTACCTTCCTCCATCCCTCTGGATCTAGGCTCCCTCTTGAAAGCTTGTAAACCAGTCACTTCTTGCTTTTGTAACCCCCATTTTGGGTAGCCAATGTCCAAGTTGCCCATCCCTGTCTACTCTGTGTATAGAGGGGGTGGAAATGATCCTTGCTATAAAGATTTGTTTCCTTTTTTGAGCTACTGCAAAAGGTGTAGGTCAAGTTCATCAAATTGCATCAGATTACTCTTTTCTTCCTCTTCTTCTTATAGTTGAGCTCTGATCATCCAGTCATTGAAGTCAGGTCAAGTGGGTATTATCTGCAATTGTGGGTGTTCTTATGCATACGACCTCTCTTCTTATCAGCTGGACACATCACTGTCCACTCTAGTCCTTTGTGGCTATGTCACTGACTCTGGGCCCAAGAGTCTCCACCTGGGTTCACAGGAATCTATTAAATGATGTAGGACTTAGCTCACAGCTTCATTGCCCTTTTTCCCTCACTTCCCTTTATTGGTGATGAACGTGGTCACCAATCAGAGCGTGCATTCCCATTGAGTCATAGTCTTGGAAGGGGGTTTGCCCTGAGGGGACCTGACCACCTGCCTTGATATTTCTTGGGTGAACAACTTACTTGTTCTTGTAGTAATCAGTCAGTCTTCCTATATTGTTTTCCTGTAGGTCTTCTTTCAAGAAGTATCTTCTGTTCTTCTAGCTGCTCCAGGCTGGTCTGTTTGTCCTTTCAAGTGGAAATTTCTCATCTCAGAAGATTCTGGATGCGGTTCAGGATTCCATCTGTAGTCTTACGTAATGTAGAGGCTCTGTAGGAAGCCTCCTTCACTGGGCACATTGTAGCTCCATTTTAGGTATTCCAATCAATTATAGCCTGAAGATGGACTTACAAGCTTTCTATGGTTGTATTTCTGGCTATTCCTTTCTCTCCCCTTCAAGTGTCTATTTTATAATGGTATGCAAGGGAAACCAAGATTCAAAAGACAGCCAAGCATCATACCATTATTTCCTCCCTTTCCCCCATTCCAACCATGTCTCAATCCCTGTATCCCAGAGCCCTGTTTTTTTAAGGTTGTGCATACATTATTATTTACCTCTGTCCGACTTAGACCATGCAAACCTACCTAATTGTTTTCCCATCTGCTTTGTTCTTCCATTCCCCTCCCACTTCTTGTGCATTGGCCCCCTCCCTAGCACCCAAACTATCCTGTGTTTATTCCCTACCCTGGGCTCCACTTTCCCCT
>NW_006408674.1:1309423-1310535 GCF_000296735.1 Chrysochloris asiatica
ATAGTGTTTTGATACCTTTTATAATCATTTTTAGGAATTCCTTCTCAGGCATTTCCAAAGCCTGCCCATCTTCCAGTATGGAGTGTAAGTCTCCTTCCAGCTCAGTCAGGAAAGTGCTACAGAAAGAGGTCCAAAGGATTCCTGCAAAGATTTAAGAAGGCTCAGAAACCCTATACAGTGTCACTATGAGTTGGAAACTGACTTGACAGCACTTAACACAACAGCAGCGGCAACAACAACCTTCTACTCAGTAATTTACCTTCCTCTATCTTCCCACCCTGTTAACTATCAAAGAATGTTTTTTCTTTTGGTGTAAAAACCTTTCCTTGATTTTTACAATAGTGGTCTCAAACAATATTTGACCTTTTTTAATTTAAAATAAATTCACTCAGCATAATGTCCTCCAGGTTCATCCATGCTATAAGATGTTTCAAAGATTCATTTTTACTCTTTAATATTACATAATTGTGATAGTTAAGGTTTTGTGTCAGCTTGACTGGATCAGAGTTCCCAGTGGTTTGGCAGTTGAGATGTTGAGATGTTGTTATTACCATGGTGAGATCTAATACAATATAGTTAACTCTATGATGATTGGCTATGAGCGACCAATCAGTTCAAAGGTATTTCCTCAGAGGCATGGCCTGCTTCCATTAGACACTTAAGCAGAACTTGTTTTGTTTTCTACTCTAGCTGGATTTTGCATCTGGTTCATTATCTGACCTCCAGTTCTTTAGATTTGAGCCAGTGGGCTGCTCTGTTACCTGCCAATCTTGGGAGTCATTAACAACCTGCCTTCTTACCTGCTGGATCTGCCTGTCTGTCTGCCAGACCTGACTGCCTATTGGACTTGCCTGCCTGCCTGCCAATCTTGGTCATCTGACCTGGACTGGGGGTTTTCCCACCTCTATAATTATGAGCCATTTCCTTGATATAAACTTCTCTTTATATCCACATATATAAGTTTCACTGGTTTTGTTTCTCTAGAGAACTCAGCCTAAGCCCATAGTATTCCATTGTGTGCATGTACCATCATGTGTTTATCCATTTTTTTCATTGATAGGTAGTTCAGTTAATTCCACCTTTTGGTATTATAGACAGTGCTGCAATGAACA
>NW_006408674.1:1310635-1318415 GCF_000296735.1 Chrysochloris asiatica
CTCTGCCCTGAATCTGCTTTGCCTGGTATTCTGTGGTATTGCTGATGGCGATCCTCACTGCACTTCCACCCTAGCCTCTATCAAGTCCCGCCTCTAGTATTTATATAATCTTAGAAATGCTGCATTTAAGCAGTTTACAATGATTTAACACATTATTCTATGTTTAAAATTGATAATAATCTGTGTTCTGGTGTGATGCTGCGGGTCAATTATCTGGACTGGAAGGTTGGTTTGAATTACATGATCTGCAAAGTTGGTTTGAACAGCAAGGTTGGCTGTTCAAGTTCACCAGCTGCTCCTTGGAAACCCTACTAGACAGGGTCGCTATGAGTCAGGACTGACTTGATGGAACTTAACAATAATAAGGAGGAGGATTCTATGTGTTCTGGTATGTTGTTGTTGTTAAATGCTGTTGAGTCGGTTCTGACCTGTAGCAATCCCTGTATCCAGTTTCCAAGGAGCAGCTGGTGAGCTTAAACAGCCAACCTTGCTGTTCAAACCAACTTTGCAGTTCAGTGCATTAACCCACAGCACAACACCAAGACTCCGTATGTTCTGGTAAGGAAGGGATCAGTGGGTGTGTGTGTGACGAGAATTGCAGCACTGGGTGACACCCATTCTAGTGAGTGACAAGGACCACCGTATTGTAGTGTGACAGGCCAAGCAATCCCAGTTACCTGAGTATACATGAAAGGACTGTTTTCCTCTTTGTGGTTATGGGTGTAACTCGACCCTTCCTCTAGTCCCTGGAAATCAGATCAATCCGAAGCATCCCTCCTTTCTGGGCTAGGATTGGCAGATAAGACACAGGATACCCAGTGACATATGACTGTCAGAGAAATAATTTTTTAATATAAGTAAGTGACTTGAAATATGTATTTTTATTTGCAGAACTGGACAACCTTTTCCTGTACAGATCGGCATGTAGAGCTGTGTGGGAGATCTCTGGGTCACAGGGGAAAACTGATTATGTATGTAATATATGCTCTTTATATAAAAAAAAATGAAGACAATGCAGAAAATAAAGATATAGCTCCCTGAACTTTATTTTTTATTATTTTTTGCTACATAAGCTTCCTAAGTGTTTTTTCTTCCTGTACAACTCTATTTGCTAAAGTGGATGTCTAAAATAATGCTGTGTTGTAATCTTAGTGTATCTCTCACATTCTTATTACTAACGACTGTGATAACATTTTTTTCCCATGTTATTACAAATTTAATTAACTGATTCTTTATGATTAGGCATTTGATGGTTCTCAATTCATTATTTTTGGAAATAATGCTGCAACCAATATCTGTGTATATGTATTATTACCCCCCTCCCCCAACACACACTCATACACACACACTTAGGCCAAATTACTGAATATAGTATTTCTGAATTAAAGATATGTATGTACATTTTTGGACAATGAATAAAGAAGACTGTAGAAGATTTGATGCATTTGAGTTATGGTTTTGGAGGAGAATATTTTTTAAAGTACCATGGAGTGTGAAAAGAACAGACAAATCTGTGTTGGAAGAAATACAGTCAGAAGACTCCTTAGAAGCCAGGATGGCCAGACTTTGTCTTTTATACTTTGAACATATTGTCAGGTGGAAACAGTCCCTCATAGCAACAATTGTGAGACTGGTGCAGGACTGGGCAGAGGTTTGTTCAGTTATGCATAGGGTTGATATGAGTTGGTACCTACTCAATGGCATCTGACAGAAACAACAACAATGTACATTTAGAACATATATACATACTAATGGATCTGCTGTGGTGCTGTGGGTTAATGTGCTGGAATGCAAGGTCGGTTTGAACCTCAACGTCCACAGTTCAAGCTCACTGGCTGTTCCTTGGAAACCCTATACAAGGTCACTATGAGTCAGAATAGACTAGAAGATTTCCAGAATGCTTGACTCTTTTACATTGCTACCAACAATGGTTGAGATGGACCATTTCTCCATCTCCTTGGATGTTGATATCGTCAGTCTCTTAAATATTTGTCCATGTTAACAAGGCAAAAATGATGTTTCTTTTATTAATTTTTATTTCTTTTATTCCTTGTAGGTTTAGACATTTTTGAATGTTTACAGTCATCTGTATCCCTCCTTTTGTGATTTTCTGTTTAGATATCCATTTGTTTGTTTTTTCACCCTTAATTTCAAGAATGTGTTTATTATTATTTATATATTTTTGTAGATTTATCACAGTGCTTTGTATATTAGGGATATTAGCTCATCAGTTGTCATTTGTGTTGCAAATTATTTCCACAGTTTTTTGTTTGCCTCTTAATTCTTTATATCTGGTGTGAAGGTTTACAGAGCTGATCAGTTGTTTTCCATTCAACAATTCATACACATTTTGTTTCATTTCATTGACTTCAATCCCTACAATGTAACATCATATGTACCACTTCCTCCATCTTTTCCTCCTTCTTTCCTAACCATCTGACCCCTGTTCTTGGACAAAAGCTGCCCTTTTGATCTCAAATAGCTGGTTATTCTAAGGTGTACATATCTCCTCAGTTCTGGGTGGTGTTGTCATGAATGGTAACCTCAGGTTGTTGTCTGCTGTTGTTGGTTATCAGTCCAAATAAAACCCTTTAACATTTTTTGTAAAGTTGGTCTGGTTATTACAAATTCCTTTAATTCTGTTTAGGAAATTAGGAATTACCTAATTTTAGGAAAAGTCCTAATTTTGCCATTGTATTTAAGGGACAGCTTTGCTTGGTATATGATTCTTAATTAGAAATTTTTTTCTAGCATATTAGTATTCAGAATTTTATCAAGTTCACTAATTCTTTCAGAGTTTTGTATATGTCCCCTATCTTAGGCTGGGTTTTCTAGAGAAGCAAAACTACTGAATATATATACTTCAAATCTTCTCCTTCGCCCCTTCAATGTGTTGTTCATTTCTGAAATCTTTTTTAATCTTCTGGATTTCTAATTGCAGGTTCTATATTTCAAAATTTGCATTTTTTTTTTTTCTGTTTGTTCTTGAAGCATTTCCTGAATTCTTCTAAAGTTTTTTTTTTATGTTCTCCTTGCTTTCTCTGATCTTCCTGTCAGCCCATTGAAAGTATCAAAATATCATTCTTTTGAAGTATTTTTCAGTTAGTTCCAGAAATGTTTTCTGTTTCTGCATCTGGGCCATTTGCTTCCTCATGTGAGCTAAAATTGTCTGTTGTCTCCAGGGCATTGTGGGCTTACCATATTTGTAAAAACAAACAATATAGTTGTTGTAACAGGAGGGGAGAAATTCATACACATTTTGTCGTGGGGTGGGGGGTGGTGGCTCCTGCAATTTGAGGAGCTCACAAGGTGACTGTGGAAGGGATGTGACAGCAGAGTTCCTGGCCCTACATGCAGTTCCTGTTGGCCTCAGTGTTATCTATGTTCAGGGCACTCAGTCTGAAAGTAGATTGGGGGGGCCCTTGATGGAGTTGGTTTCAGTGTTTGTTAGGACCCCAGGGCAGCTGGGGGCAGGGTGACTGGTTAAATGCTGGCCTGGTGGCTCTTTGCATTTTGTAGGTCTGGAGCTGAGCCCACCTGATTCTAGGCACCAAAGCGGCACACCAAAGTGATGCAGTCAGCCCCCAACTCACACTGGCTTGACTCCCAACCACTTGGCTCTGAACTTCTGGAGAGAAGGTTCTGCATTGGGGTGGATGAGGGTGGGAGCTGGCCACACCTCTGGTCTCCAGTGGGAGCGTGGGAAGAAGAAACCACACCTTTCCTTTCACCCCATTGAATTTGTTCTCCCAGGCCTCCCTCTGCTGCCAGTGCTGCTCACAAGATGGTGAAGCCAATTTGACCAGCCAGTCTCCCTCTCTCACCATCCCTGCTTGGCCTCTCCTTCCACCTAACATTTCATTCACCTCTATAACTTTTCTTCTGAAGTTCAGAGTGCCAGAATTTTCATTGGTGTCTGCTTTATTTGGTCTCTCATATCTTCATTGTGGAACATCTATGTAGTGTGTTGGCCTAGCCGCCATCTTGCCAGAAGTCCTGCTCATGAGCTTCCCCCCCCCCCAAAAAAAAAGGCCAATAAAGCCAAAGTTTTAATTAATTCCTGATTCTCTGAAGTCTGGTGTCAAGACCTTTAGGGTTCACAGATACAGCACACATCTTACATCCACCCAGAAGGGGGTCCAGATGTCTAAAGTTAAGCAGTTTTTTTGGTGACAAAGGAGGACAAGATACCTCTACAATTATGCCATTTTTCTGATCTAAGTGAAATGCTCACAAGCTCTGTCATCCCCAAGCTCTTTTCTCTGGCATCTATCCTAGGACACAAAAACTCTTCTCTCTCATATATTCATCTCCATTGATGACACAGGCACCAGACATACTTTCTGCTCAGCCAAAAAGGAGATTTGGGGCTCAGATTCATGGCAAGGAAATGTGCACAACTGTAAAAACAGTGTCTTGGCTCTACCTTAAGAAGAACTGGGCTGGCTTTAGTGAATGAAAGTCTTTCCACATTTCTCATGTTGTTGTTAAGTGCTATCGAGTTGGTTCCGACCCATAGCGATCCTGTATAGGATTTCCAAGGAGTGAATGGTTAGCTTGAACTGCTGACCTTGTAGTTCAAACCAACTTTGCAGTTCAGAGCATTAACCTACAAAGCCACACCAGGACACTGTATTTCTCATGGTAGAGGTGAATTAAACTCTACAGCCATGCCTCATTTTATTGTACCACTTAGATTTTGAGGTTTTCACAAATTTTCACTGAGTCAAACCAAGTCCAACAGCATGTGCTCACGTCATGTCTCTGTCACATTTTAGTAATTCTCACATTATTTCAAACTTTTCATAATAATATTGCACACTTAAAATACTACAATATAGTGTAAAGATAAGTCTAGTATTCACCGGGATACCAAACAATTCATGTGACATGCTTTATTGAGATTTCTGCTTTAGTGTGGTAGTCTAGAACCACACCTGCAATATCTCTGGAGTATCCCTGTATAAAATGAGTAAGCTCTTGCCTCATGAGTAGTAGTAAGAGCTGCTTCCATGAATACAGGGATGCCCACAAGCCATATACTACTCATATGTGGCCAATTCTTCATGCACAGTTATGTGAGTAGAATAAAATCCTATGGTCAACTTTTTATTTTTACGTTGGGTGGGAAAGATGTGTGATGGATTGTTTTTATCCCCCCTCCTACTAAAAATTATATATCTGCACACACTGAGAAACACATACATTTTCAAGAACATTTTTGCTCTCTTATGACTCCAGGATCCCAGCATCCAGCCTCCAAGGCCAAGAGACGATGTCTGTTAACTGCACAGATCTTGTGATCAACATGCTGTACGAGGCTCTGTGATGTCTCATAAGCTGAGGGGGCAGGTGCAAAGGGAGTGGATACATATGAGATTTTCTTTATCTTAAATTCAACCTACTCAGCAACACTGTTAGATCCAACAGCTGGGGCCGGTTCTACAGGCACAGTATGGTGGATGATTTGATGGTCCCAGCCGACTGTGGCAAGGAGGGAGTGGTTGAACTGGGACCAAGTAGCATCTCTCACAAAGTCTCTGTGGGTTCGGCTTCTAAACACCTCAGAAAGGCCCAATCCAGCACGGCTAGTGAGCAGTCCTCCCTGATAGAAGCCAGGAGGGGAACACTGTGTGGGGAGAACATCAGTCCAGTGACACATTGGGAGTGCACATCTGAGCTAAGGGTACAACTTGTGTTCTTGGTGTCCACAAAGGAGACAGTTCCATTCTCATCACCAAAGACAAAGGCTTCACTTTGCTGAGGATGCCAAGCTAGTGAGGTAGGAAGGTAGCCAGAGGAATTGCAGCCCATCTGTGATGCTGGCTTAGGACAGCCAGTATCCCACAGTAAAATTTTATTGTCCTCACTACACAACAGAAACATGGAGTCCTTGTGCAGAGACGCAGCAACACAAGTGACCTGGCCAGAGTGAGTTGGATATGAGTTCAGTACAGTCTGCTGAGCAAGGTCCCAAACCTTGATGTAGAAATCTTTGCTACCGCTGACAGCTTGTGTGCCAGAGCTCAGGACACTGACTGTAGACACGATATCATCGTGCTCATCCTTGTAGAACTTGCTGACAGTGAGTGTCTCACTCTCGTCCAGCTCCTACAATTCAACAGCACCCGAATCAGAAGCCACGAAGATACCCTTGTCCTCCACCCAAGTGAGGTCAGCCACTCCAGCCTCCATCTGGACTCCAGCGTTGGCAGAAGCCTTAGTTGGGGGCGGAACAAGGACCCTTAAAAAGCCAGAGAGCCAAGCTCATCAGTGGCCAGTCAGGCTGGAGGCCCCAAGTAGGAGTGTCCCATCGGACTCGGACAGCGCAGCTGCTCCATACAAGCGGGGACATTGAGGGAAATGTTCCATTCGTGGACCGCTGGGGGTACCAAAGGAAGCGGGGATTCCTTCCGCATCTCCACAGTCCCAACTCCAACCCAGACCCAAACTGGACGCTGGCCAGAGATTCAGCACCGCTGCAATCCCACGTGGTACACCATTCTCATGAGCTTTTTTTTTTTTTTTAAAGTTTGTATTGTGAACTGAGTGATAGTTTACATGGGAGAACATTGGCTTTACACCATGGTTTCACTGCAATGATTACAATCTCCTCCAGGCATCATCATTCAACAGTATTTGCTTCCATTCCCTCTGTGTTTTTGTTTTGTTTTGGGGTGGGGGATATATATAGAAACACTCAGGAATTCATAATAATTTAAACAACCAAAGGGCACATTCTGTAAATCTTTGTACACTACAAAGAAAAGCTTCATCTTCCAATCTGGACTAGCAAAACCAAAATGCCAATGATAATGTTAGTAACAATAACTACATCTCACATTGTACCAAGCATTGAACATCTTGGTACAATGGTTTTTAAATCATCTCAATCTTTACAACACCCCGTACAAGGTATACATTATTATCCTCAACTTAAAGAAGGAGAGGAAGTTCAGATATAAAGAAATCTGTCTGTCCTAGGTGACACAGGTAGAAGGAGGTAGAGCACAAACTACCTGATCTGCTCACTGGACTGCCTTACTTCTACCAATGTCTTCTCTTAATTTTTAAAGTTTTTATTGTGAGGTTTACATGGGAGAACATCAACCCTACACTCACCCTATTGCATTTCGTTTCATTGCAATAATTATAATCCTCTCCATGCATCATCAAATAACCAAAGGGTACACCACATAGGCCTGCCCCCCGGCTGCCAGCACACAGCCCTTCTCCCTCCCTGAGTCCAGAGTCCTCAGCCACTCCATCTGTCCATGTCATCGTCTCTGTCTCCATCCCTGGTGTCACTGCCTGTTGGGGTAGGGTCCTGCTCCCTGTTCTTCTCACTTGATGGTCCCAGTGACCTCTGCTCCTGGGCTGAAAAATCAATCACTCTCCTCCTTTTGTCCAAAAACATCTACCTCTATATTTCCTACTCTCACAATCAGTCCTGATGGCAATTATTCACTATTGTACCCCAAGAGTCTTATCCCCATTTCCTTTCACCAGCTCAGTCCCAACAGATTGGAAATCTTTCACTGGTGATTCTATCTTCCCCTGCTCCCTCTTGAAAGCTTGTAAGCCAGTCACTTTTTGCCTTTATTATGCTCCCCCATTTGGGGTAGCCAAAGTCTAAGTTGCCCATCCCTGTCAACCCTGTGTACCGAAGGGGTGGGAGTGATCCTCACTGTAAAGATTTGTTCTGTTTTTGAGCTGCTACATCCATAAGTATAGGTAAAGTTCATCAAATTGTAGCAGGTTACTCTTTTTTTTTTTTATC
>NW_006408674.1:1324465-1336059 GCF_000296735.1 Chrysochloris asiatica
TCATAGACTGCTATATAGCAGTGTTTTGAACAAGTAAATCATACCATTGAAATGTACAAGGGAATATTTGAGAATGATAATATCAGCAAATAAGGCATTGGAACATTATATATAGTACATATCAATAATAATGCTGTTGTTGTTGTTAAGTACCTTCAAGTCGGTTCTGACTCATAGCGACCCTGTATAGCATTTCTGAGGCTTTTAAATCTTTTCAAGAGTAGAAATCATCATCTTTTCCTCTCATTATTAGCAGTAAGATGTACCCAAAACAAAAAACCAGAAAACAAAACAAAACACAAAACTAACCCAAACTTAAATGGCAGTAACTTGAATAGTTGTAAGTCAGGGACTACCTATATTATTGTCTTTCAATTGACTTGTCAATTCTACTCTTTAGCTCATTAATATGTCCCAACAACTTTATTACATTTATTCTCTTGCTTTCTTTTACTTTGTTAGTTTTCCTCAATTTCTTGAAAACTTTAGTTTCATTATTTCTTGTTTAGTAAAAATAATGTTTAAGACTATGATTTTTCCTTTACATAAAGATATTTTTCAGATACAAGAGGATTGCTATATAAATTTTGTTAAAATTTTCTGTTAAAAAATTCTGAAGTTATATTAAAATATTCTGAAGTTAATTGATTGTGAGTGCATAGTTATGAAAGTTTAAACGGGATAGTTTCTGAATTCCTAAGTATATTTCTTCTTGTTTTTGTTTATTTCTCTTATATTGTGCTTATAGAATGTGGTCTTAATTCAGACTGTAGAATTGCTACATTTTGAAATTTGTTTCTCATTTTGTTGTTTCCTATACAGAGTCACTTTTGTGATTGTTCCAGGAACATTAAGGAAGAGGACATACTTTGTCCTCTGTTCACTGGTACATGGTATGTGTGGAGTTGATTCTTACTCTGTGGACAGACTAAAAACATACAGGAGTAAATTGCCAAGACTTTTCTTCTGAGGAGCCTGTGGTTGGTTCAAACCATCGACCTTTTGGTTCGCAGTTGAGCGCTTTACCATTGCATCACTGGGGATCCTTTCACAAGTATTGAGTCAGACATGTCTAGTCACTCAATCTAATTAATTACGTTATTCAGGAACAAATCTCAAATACTAATCTCTGCTCAGAGCAGCTGGCAACTGTACACAGAGGCCAAAGATGATTGTCTGGGTGTGAGCTGGGGGAAGCTGAGATTCTTGTCTTACTCTGTGGCTCAAGGACTTACTAAAATCCAGAGCTTAGCAGCAGGACCAGAAAGCAAACCAAAAACTGAAGTGTTCCTGTACTCCAAAGCTATGCTTTTACCCAGAGCCTCTCCCCTAAACCCAACTCGCCTATGTATCTGCATTGTACACTGTCTTCCAGTGAACTTGGTTATTAGGCCTCCTAGCTCAGTAAGTCGATTTTGACTTGTAGAGACTCCATATGACAGTAGAACTGCCTCTGTAAGATTTATGGGAGTAGATTGCCTCGTCTTTCTCAAGTGCAGCTGCTGGATGTGTTGGAACAACCAACCTTTTGCTTAGCAGCTGAGTGCTGAGCTGTTGTAGCCCACAGAGGATTAGGAGCAACAAATGCACAGATGAGTGAACCAAGCACCAGACTCACAATACATTAAGAGCAGCAGAGGTAAGCCCTCAATCCGCACAGGGGACAGAGTGGAGAATAACACCAGTGCTTAAAGGTTCCCCCCCACCCCCCACCATTCCAGGCTTGATCTCCACTCTCCACCCTCAACTCTGTTCTGTGCCTTGGGAGGCTGGTCAGCTCCTGGTCTCCACTTCATCAAAGGCTTCTGTTTGGCTTTGGCCCAAGTCAAGCATTTCCCTGGAGGGAATGAGGAGGGGGAGTTGGCGCTGTATCCTTGAACTAAAGGTCACAGCTCCAACCAGGGGCCTTCTCTACAAGACTGGGCTGCTAGCTTCTAGTAGCTGCTTCCTGCCTTGGCTGCTTCAGACTGTTACCAAATGTGCCAAGGGAATGCTCCTGGGTTTCTAGCAAGGAGTCGCAGATTTGGGTGAGGTGTTAGGGATGCAAGACATGAGCAAGACAACAAGAGTGTGAGAAAGTAGGTTTAATAGAAAGCGAAAGCACACTTGATAGGTGAGTGGGTCCATCTTTGAAAGCCAGTGAGGTAAATATCGATTGTGGCTGTCTAGGGGTATTTATTGTTTAAAATGTCCATCTCTGATGTTCTTGCAGCTCATAGGCTTTTCTTCTTATTTGTTGTTGTTGTTGCCATCGAGTCGATTCTGATCCATAGTGGCCCTGTATAGGGTTTTCAAGCAGTAGCTGGTGAGCTTGAACTGCCGACCTTGCAGTTCAAATGACTTTGCAGTCTGGTGCATTAGCCCACAGCGCCACACCAGGACTCCATTCTTCTTATTAATGTCTCCTTATTTTGTTATCTTCTTCTACCTGTGGTTGCTGGTGGGTACCAGGGGAGTGGGGGTGAGGGGTGTCAGGGCTGCTTTTCCTTTCTTGCATCACTGTTCTATCATGACCATTCCTTGTGATTTCCCTACTCCCAGCCTAAACTTTTGCAATTACCCCTTTACTGCATTGTCCTCAAATGATCCATCTCTCGGAATGCACCATCTGCTCACTGCGGGACCTTAACTGATACAGAGTTGCTAGGAAGTTTAGGAGTGAGAGTAGGAATGATTCATCTCTTCTTTGGAAAAGTGACATGCTCAAGGTCAAACAGAAAATGTATGGCTGTCTAGAACTAGAACCCAGAACATAGGGTCTCAGCTTGGCATTCTTTCCTCTTCCGTATTCTCCTATTGGATCAAATATGCTACATATATAAAGATAGGGTACACTAATAAACATGGGAGAATTGAAGAAGATGCCAAAGCTCTACCACCCCTTTCATTAAATTCTTGCCCAGCTAATTTGATCTTTTGAATCCTTTTAGAGAACTGTGAGAAAAAGGTTGGCATATGTGCTCTGCTCCACACTTTGATCCAATATTCTTTTTTTCTTATCTGTATTTTCCACTTTTTATAATAAAAAAAATTACTATAGCAAAGAAATAAAACAAGGACATACATAGGGCTTTTGAGATATGGTTTCAGTCCAAAACATTTGGGGTTTAAAAGAGGAGATGGATCTTCAGTTATTTAGAGAGTTGGCTTATCTAGAGCAGTATGGTTCTGGAATGTCTTGGAGGAGAGATTTTAATGAGTCACTGAATGAGGAATAGTTGTTCCCAGGCCCTATACCAATTCTTTGGGTGTAGATTTGTAGCTAAGTCTTAAAAGGACAAGCTTTTAAGAAATGGACTTCAGAGGCATTTTAAAATCAATCTTTTATAATTTTGCTGATTTCAGTGTTTTCAATTTTAAATAAGGAGATATCAAACAGGGAATTTCTTCTTACAATTGGTGTCCAAAGTAGACAGTCACTTAATGAATAACTTTTCATTATGTCTCATCCTTCCAATCTTTATACTTTGCACAACTTCTTGAACACGTGGGCAAGGAAGAAGTGCCTTTCCTCATTGCCCCAATGCACTGAAAACGAATCCCCAGGTTCAGCTTCAGGGCCTAGCTGTTCCTTGTTGTTGTTGTTGTTAAGTGCCTTCGAGTCGGAGCCGACCCATAAATTCACCTTTTTAGTTAAAATAGTCAGTGAGTTCCCCTTATTTTGCCCAAGCCAGTTGAATTTAATGCCAGTGCTTAGTAGAACTTTAGTTAACTATGCAAAGGCATTGAGCTGTGTAGATCATGATACATTTTGGATACCATTGTGAAGGATGGGAATTCCAGAACACTTAATTGTGCTCAGATGGAATCATGTAGACCATCAAGTCAATTTTGACTGATAGTGACCACATGTGACTGTGTAGAACCACCCCACAGGCTTTTCTAGGCTGCGATCCTTACATAAAGGAGCCCAGATGACACAGTGGTTAAGTGCTTGGTTGCTAACTAAAAGGTTGGTGTGCTCTGTGAGAGAAAAGATGTGGCGATCTGCTCCTGTAAAGATCTACATTACAACAATCTTTACGGAAGCAGATCACCAGATTTTTTTCCCTGCAGTCACTGGATGGGTTTGAACTGTCAACCTTTCTGTTACCAGCGAAGGGTGAAATTATTCAAGTTTTTTTTTTTTTTTTTAAAAACCACTATGCTGTTAGCTATAGGTTTTTTGTAGATGTTTTCTGTCAAGTGGAGGACATTCCTTTCCGAAAGATTTTGATCGTGAATTGATGAAATGTTGACTTTTGTCAAATGTTTTTTCTCCATCAATTGATAAAAGTATGTGTCAGTCCATCATGTTGGGGGCCTTCCTCTCTTTTGCTGATCCTCCACTTTACCAAGCATGATGTCCTTCTCTAGGGACTGGCCCTTTCTGATAACATGTCCAACGTCTGAGAGGTGAAGTCTTGCCATCCTAGCTTCTAAGGAGCATTCAATAGTTGGTACTTCTTCCAAGACAGATTTGTTTTTCTTCTGACAGTCCATGGTACTTTTAACTTCCTTCTACTCACTAGCCATCCTTCAGAAACCCTATACTGGATGGCTATGAGTGGGAACTTAACTATATCATAACTCAAATGCATCAACAGCACTTAACTATATCATAACTCAAATGCATCAATTCTTCTACAATCTTCCTTATTCATTGTCCAACTTTCACATGCATATGAGGTGATTGAAAATACCATGGCTTGGGTCAGGCACACCTTAGTCCTCAAACCGCTATCTTTGCTCTTGAACAATTTAAAGAGGTCTTGTGCAGCAGAGATACTGAATGCAATACATCATGTGGTTTCTTGACTGCTGCTTCCCTCAGTGTTGATTCTGGGCACAAGAGAAATGAAGTTTTTGACAACTTCAATCTTTTCTCCATTTATCATGATGTTATTTGTTAGTTCAGTGACGAGGATTTTGTTTTCTTTATATTGGTGCAGCCCATATTGAATGCTGTAGTCGTTTGTCTTCATCAGTAAGTGGTTTAAGTCTTCTTTGCTTTAAGCAAGCAAGGGTTTATCATCTGTATATTGCAGGTTATTAATGAATCTTCCTCCAATCCTGATGCCACATTTTTCTTCATATAATCCAAGTTCTTGGATTATTTCCTCAACATACTAACTGAACAAGTATAGTGAAAGAATACAGCTCTGGCACACATCTTTCCTGATTTTAAACTATTCCGTATCCCCTTGGTCTGTGTACAAATTTGTCACGAGAACAATTAAGTGTTCTGGAATACCCATTCTTTGCAATGTTATCCATAGCTTTTCATGGCCTACACAGTCAAAATCCTTTGCTAGTAAATAAAGCACAAATAAACATCTTTGTGGTATTCTCTGCTTTTAGCTAAGATTCATCTGGCATCGTTCCATGTCTTCTGAGTCTGGCTTGAATTTATGGCAGCTCCTGTCAATGTATTATTGCAATTGTTTTTGAATTATCTTCAGCAGAATTTTACTTGTATGCCATATTAATGATATTGGTTGATGATTTCTGCATTCTGTTTGGGACACTTCTCTTTCAAATGGGCACAAATATGGATCTCTTTCAATAGGTTGGCCAAGTAGCTGGCTTCCAAATTTCCTTGCATGGATGAGTGAGGATCTCCAGTGTTTCAGTAGTTTGTTGAAAGATTTCAATTGTATTCCATCAATTTCTGAAGCCCTGTTTTTCATCAATGCCTTTATTGCAGCTTGAACTTCTTCCTTCTTTGTCATATGCTACCTCTTGAAATGATTGAACATAGACCTTTGTTTTTGGTACAGTGACTCTATGTGTACCTTCTATCTCCTTTGGTGCTTTCTTAATTATTCAGTATTTGGCTCGTTGTTCTTGTTGTTAGGTGCCATCGAGTTGGGACCAGCTCATAGCAACCCTATGCACAACAGAACGAAGCACTGCCCGATCCTGGGCCAACCTCACAATTGTTGCCACACTTGAGCCCATTGATGTTGCCACTGTCAATCCATCTCGCTGGGGGTCTTCCTCTTTTTATTTGACCCTCCACCTTATCAAAAATGATATCCTTCTCCAGTGACTGGTCACTTCAGACAACATGTGCAAAGTATGAGACATGAAGTCTGTCCATCCTGGCCTCCAAAGAGCACTCTGACTGCACTTTTCCCAATACAGATACCTTTGTTCATTTGGCTCATAGAATCCTTCAATATTGCAAGTTGAGGTTTGCATTTTTTCTTCAGTTCTTTCAGCTTGAGAAATGCTGAACATGTTCTTTCCTTTTGGTTTTCTAACTCCAGTAGCATGTTCTTCTCTTTTAGTTTTGTAACTCCAGGTCTTTGCAGATTTCATTATAATATGCGATAGTGTCTCCTTGAGATGTCCTTTGAAATTTTCTGTTCAGCTCTTTTATTTCTTCATTTCTTCCATTCCCCTTAGTATCTCTATGCTGAAGAGTAAGTTTCAGAGTCTCTTGTGACACCCATTTTGGTTTCTTCTTTCTTTTCAATGACCTTTTGCTTTCTTCCTGTATGATGTTCTTGATGTCATCCTATAAATATCCTGGTCTTTGGTCATTCATTTCTTCCTTACCTTGTTAATATGTTGGATTATTAACATGGTGGATTGTTGATATGGGTAATTTATTTTCAAATATTGAACTAGCTTTGCATTCCTGTAACAAACTGTATTTGTTCCTGTTTTGGAATCTTTTAATATAGTGCTGAATTCTATTTGCTAATTTTTTGTTCAGAATTTTTATGTGTATATTCATGAAGGATATTGGTCCATAGTTTTCTTTTTAAAAATTGCTTTTGGCTTTAGTATCAGGGTAACATTTGTCTTACAAAATGAATTGGGTAATGTTCTTTCTATAAGATTTGTGTAGAAATGGTGTTAATTCTTTTCTAAACAATTCAATACTGAAAGTCTTGTTAGTGCAATAAGGCAAGAAAAGGAAATAAAAGGCATTCAGATCACAAAAGAATAAATAAAACTCCCTCTTCACAGATAACATAACACTACAGAAAATCCCATGGAATTTACAGGGGAAAGCCATCCCAAATGCCTGGAAGTAGTAAGCAAGGTCATAGACTGTAAGAGGGATGTACAAAAATCGAGTGTGTTTCTATAGATTAGCTATGAACACACGGAAACCAAAATTTAAAAATACAATACCATTGATAATTGTTAAAAACTAGTTATACATCTAAGAAAATGTGTACATGACTTTTATACTGAAAACTACAAAACTGATGAAAGTAACTGAAGATATAGCTATATAGAAGGACATACGATATTTACAACCTGAAATTAACAACAGAGTAAAGATGCTAATCCCCTCCAAATTAATAAATAGGTTTAATACAATTCCTATAAAAATTCTAGTAAAATTATGTATAGTTATAGATGGGAAAATTCTAAAATTTATACAGAAAGGTGAAAGAAACAGAATAACTAGAGCCAATTTCACTTCATGTCTTTTACCCATTTTCCAATTGGACTCTTTGTTTTATTATTGAGTTTTTGAGAGATCTTTATATATTTTAGATATGAATCCTTTGTTAGATTTCTATACATATGTTCTCCCAGCCAGTAACTTGTCTTTTCATTCTTATAGCAGAGTCTTTTGCATAGCCCAAATCTTCATAGGTCCAACTTACTTTTTCTTTAATAGATTATTCTTTTAGTGTTAGGCCTAAGAACTCTTCATCATGCCCTAGTTCCTAAAAATTTTCTCCTGTGTTTTAGTCTAAAGTTTTATAATTTTATATTTAAAACCATGATCCATTTTGAGTTAATTTTTTACATAAGGTATGAGATTTAGGTCTAGATTCATATTTTTGCCTATGGATATTGATTTGTTCCAGTGCCATTTGCTTTTTCAACAAATGTTGCATATTTTCAAAAAATGTTGAATAGTTGAGTTGACCAATTCCTCCCATCTCACACTGTCAACAGCAATGTTTGAAGACCCAGTTTTCACACATTTTCACCAGGATTTGCTATTGGAGCTGGTTGCTGGGTGGGGTTGAACTACTGCCAGCCTGTCAGTTAGCAGTGAAGCATTTGCCCATATGTGACATAAGGGTTCCCTGTTGTTGTAGTTTCATTAAGTGCTGTTGAATTGGTTCCTACTCATAGCGAGCTGATAGGGTTTCCAAGACTGTAAATCTTTATGGGAGCAGAAAGCTTCATCTTTTTCTCATGGAGCGGTTGGTGGGCTCCAACTGTCGACCTTGTGGTTTGCAGTTCAGTGCTCATCCCATAGATCCACGGGCTCTCTAGATATCATTATGAGTATGCAACTATTATTCAGTGCTTAACAAAAACTTTCTCAACACTCTGTTTATGCTAGAGTTAATAAATGTCTTGTTTTTTCATTTGCCTGCATTTCCCTGTGACTATGGTTAGCTTTTCCCGTATGCTCTGGCTCCTGGTTTTTCTTTAGGTCACTGTCTACTTCTTCTTGGGACTTTCCTTCATTGCTCTTCTGAGTTTTATCTGCTGGCATTTCTGGATCTTATGTCTTATTCTTGTTTTCCAGTTTTTATCTAAAGACGGGAGCGTTGTTGTTGTTGTTAAGTACCGTCGAGTCAGTTCTGACCCATAGTGACCCTGCACGGGGTTTCCGAGGCTGTAAATCTTTACGGGAGCAGAAAGCCTCATCTTTCTCCTGTGGAGCAGCTGGTAGTTTCGAACTGCTGACGTTGTGGTTCGCAGCCCGATTCGTAACCGCTACACTACCAGAGCTCCTTTGTAGGAGGTAGAGTATTTGAGTTTTTGGATGTCTGAAAGTGTCTTTAATCTGCTATCCCTCTTGAGTGATAATTTGGCTGGAAATAAACTTTTAGTTTGAAAATATTTTTCTTGAAAAAATTTGAAGGCATTGCTCCACTGTTTTCTATTCTTCTTTATGCTGTTTTGATTCTTCTTTCTTCCTTTGTAAGTTATTCAGTTCTCTTTATAAACTTTCAGAATCTATTCAATGGCAATGGTTTTGTTTGTTTGTTTGTTCAATGTGTCCAGTCATATTGCTTAGAGTACCTCTTCTGTAGGGTGGTAAGGATGGTTTTCAAGTTCAGAAATGCCAGCCACACTTGATGGTTATAGCAGAGAGCCTGAGGCTCAAGTTCAAATGGTTAAATCTAAGGAAGGGTGGCCACAGCAGCTCTGAGCTTTACTTTTGCAGCAGCTCTTAGAGCAGATCTTAGAGCTTGGGTTCTAGTCCCTGGTACTCATGATCATCTTATAAAAGGCACTGCGTCTTCCTGAGATGCTGCAAGGAAGTGGGCCCATGCCTTCCTGTCAGTGGTAGGCTGGAACAGACTTGTGACAGATTTAAAATAAATAAATAAATAAAAAAGATTTATAAAGGCATAGAGCCAAGTAGAAGCATTTGAATTATGGTGTTGGCAAAGAATATTGAAAGTACCATGGACTGCCAGAAGAACAAACAAATCTGTCTTGGAAGAAGTACTGCCAGAATGCTCCTTAGAAGTGAGGATGGAGAGACTTCTTCTCTGATACTTTGGACATGTTGTCAGGAAGAACCAGTCCCTGGAGAAAGACATTATGTTTGGTAAAATGGAGGGTTAGCAAAAATGAGGAAGACCCTTACAAAACAGCATAGAGGCCATGTCTAACTTCCTCTGGTTTCACAAGGGAGAAGGGGAATCAAACTCAAAATCAGCCCAAGGCTGATTTCTATGAGGCAGAGATCAGACTACTTCCACCCTAAAACCGTTTTGAGCCTATTCTGACACCAACCATCCCTCCCACAGCACTTTCTGCTTCACATCTGGGTTCAATAATCTGTTGCAATGGCCACACCAAACTCATAGATAATATTCACAATTCATTAGGGAAGTAAACAGGCTACAACTCAGGATCAGAAACAAATCAGGATGCAGCAATCTTCTAGTCAGGAACATCTTTTCACTGCCATACTGCAGGCATGCCTCATTCTTGTCTTCGGACTCTCAGCCATGTGGCTCCTTGGCCTCTGCTGTGCTCGGGCAAGTGTTATAAAGATCCTTTAGCCTATCTGTAAATGCCTAAAGAGTACCTTCTACAAACCAGCCTTCTGCCAGCAGGCATTCAGCTATTTTGGTCCATGGGCCTAGAAGCCTGAAGCTGCTCTGTCTTTCCATGCC
Source organism: Chrysochloris asiatica (assembly GCF_000296735.1). Classification (NCBI taxonomy): domain Eukaryota; kingdom Metazoa; phylum Chordata; class Mammalia; order Afrosoricida; family Chrysochloridae; genus Chrysochloris; species Chrysochloris asiatica. The sequence continues at coordinate 1,334,572 of NW_006408674.1, forward strand.
TCCACCTCTACCACTACCCCTGCTGGCACCATTTTTCTAGGTAGGGATCTCACACTCTACTTATGCTTTCTTTCTTGATGGTCCTGGGATGCTCTGTTCCTGTTTCTGAGATGACTCCTTTTAAACCAGGTGGGATGGCAAAACTAACCAATCCCAGCATTAGAGTCCTATACACCCTATGTGTATGGTTCCACCCAATCATTTGGTGGGAATTAGGAAGTCTTGGTGTGGTGTTGTAGGATTGCAAGGTCCATTTGAACCACAAGGTCGGTGATTAAAATTCACCAGCTGCTCCTTAGAAAGCCTGTACAGGGTCACTATGTGTGAGAACTGACTCGATGACACTTAACAACACCAAGATTTTGAATAAAAAGGCCTATCAAGTAAACTCAAGGTACCGTAACCCTCAACGAGATAAATTGGCACAGTGGCTACAGCAAAGGTCTCACACATAACAACAATTGTGAGGATGGCAGGGGCCAGGCAGTGTTCCAATTTGTTGTTCATAGCGTTACTATGAATAGGAACAGACTTGGCAACACCCAAGAACAACAACAACAAAAATTGTCAAATTTTATTATTTAACAAAATTACAAATCCTTGACATCCTCTACTTATTATAAAAGCATTAAAAACAGTATTATCACCAACACACACACACACACACACACACACACACACACACACACACACAGACTTTGTTCCAATTATTTCAGCTGTTCAGTGTTCTTCATTAAAGAATAAAAAGTATGGAACTATCTCTTTAAAAATGGTGGTGTCTTAGACCATGATAATTTTCTTTAGGAATTAAAATGTGAAAAATCATAATAAAATTAGTATGAATTAGTAAGGTTAATAAATAAATTTTGGAAAATTGAACTCTTATATGGATCAGATTCTCCAACATCAGAAGGGGGTTTCTGGAAATATGTGGTAACCCAACCAAGCAGGAATGATATTCTTTTCAGTATATTAGCAGTTTTCCCAACAGGAGACAGCTTAATCCGGAAAATGTATTGCCGGATGGTTGGAAAGGACTATTGGGCCCTGAAAATTTCTAGCACAAATGTGCTGAGAAGAAGTATCATTTTCAGTCTAAGAGTCCTGAAATATAGACATGTTCCCTCTTAAAACATATAAAACTTAAACACATAACACTGAGAACACTGAAATACTCAGAAAGTAGAAAATATTGAAAAGTAAATGATCAATATGATTCACATTTAGCTATTCTAAAAGTCCTGGTGTGGTGTTGTATGAAAAACACTGGACTGCAAGGTCGGTTTGAACTATGAAGTTGGTGGTTCAAATCCACCAGCCGCTCCTCAGAAAGCCTATATAGGGTCTCTATGAGTCAGAATCAACTAGGTGACACTTGAAAACAACAAACAATCCTAAATGTGTGCTGCTTTTATTCTAAAAACATCGATATAGATAATATCTTACATATTTTAGCACAGTACTTGTTTTAAAATGTAAGTATCAAAT
>NW_006408674.1:1336159-1337216 GCF_000296735.1 Chrysochloris asiatica
AAGGAATTGGCAAAGAACAAGGCACCAGGAATTGATGGAATAAAAATTGAAATCTTTCAAGAAAGTGAGGTGGCACAGGAGGCACTTACTCATCTCTGCCAAGAAATTTGGAAGACAAACTATCTGGCCAGCTGATTGGAAGAGATCCATATTTGTGCCCATTCCAAATAGAGGTGACCCAACAGAATGCGGAAATCATTGGACAATCTCTTTGCTATCCCAGGTGAGTAAAGTTTTACTAAAGATAATACAGAAATGGCTGCAATCATACATTGACAGAGAACTTCCAGAGGTTCAAGCCAGATTTAGAAAAGGCTGTGGAACAAGGGATATCACTACTGATGTCCAATGGATCTTGGCTGAAAGCAGAGAATATTGAAAGATGTTTACCTGTGCTATATTGACTATGCAAAGGCTTTCGATTGTGTGGATCATGGCAAGCTATGGACAACATTGCAAAGTATGAGTATTCCAGAACACTTAATTGTATGTCTGAGGAATCTGTATCTGGACCAAGATGCAGTTGTTTCAACAGAACATGGGAACACTGAATGGTTTAAAATTCAGAAAGGTGTGTAACAAGGTTGTATTCTTTCACCCACCTGCCTGAAGACAACCGGGCTGAGCAAAGAAGGCACTACAGGGAAGAGGAGGAAAAAATGTGTAGAATCACCGGCACCTCCTTTTGCAAATGTCACTGTACCACTTTTAGCTCCCGTTCCCTGTGCCAGTCTGGCTGTAGACCTGCCCTCTGAACGCTGCCTGGGCAGGGTGGCTGCAGAGGGAGTCCCATCTCAAGTGTTTCCATAACTTGCAGTATTTTCCTTTATATTGTGATTTTTTCACTTGAGCATGTGAGAAACTGATGCCCTGTATCTTATACTAGATCCAGAGCTCTTTTGGTGTTCCATGAGTGGAGCTTCTATGGGCTTTAAATCCCTCCCCCACAGAGCCTTTCCTACCTGGTTGTCTCTGCTGCCCACCAAAACTGGTAACCTCTCTCATGAGTTTTTTTTTAATTTAAAATTTTTATTGTGGATTGAGTGAAAGTTTACAG
>NW_006408674.1:1342157-1359281 GCF_000296735.1 Chrysochloris asiatica
TAAGTCATTATAGCATTTTATAAAAATGATCCATACCCTTTAAAGCATCTTGTGTAATTATTAAATAACAATAATTACAACAGAACCAGGGAAAGCACAGCAAACCTGCCATAGCTGTGAAAGAGTATGTGATCTGAAGGGAAGAAACAGCTCACCAGAGTTACCTTTTCTTCTAAGTGTAGCTCTGGTGGAAAAGGACAAGACCCGGAGTCCCTGGGTCTAGAAAGTGTTATTGGATAGAGGATACAGTATTTTCAGTTCTGCAAATTCACAGAGGAATCAGTATTTTAAAAAGGGATGTGTGTGCAGGATTCTCATTCTAGATGGTAAATGACAGCAGTGCTTAGCTTGTCAGAGAAATTACTCTCACCTGAATTTGATCTAGAGGGGCTGTTTGCAGCTCCATCTGGAAAAGGCTCACAGCTGCTTCATTTTAGTTGTTTTAGATGTTCTAGTTTTATATTTCTAAAAAGCTCTGGTAGTGTAGGACTGCTAACTTCAAGGTCAGCGGTTCGAAACTACCCGTTGCTACGTGGGAGAAAGATGTGGCTTTCTGCTCCTGTAAAGATTTCTAGCCTTGGAAACCATACACAGGGTCACTATGAGTCGGAACGAACTCCACAGCATATAACTTCCACCTCCAGTTTTATATTTCTAAGTTTCAGCACCGTTTTATGTTTGTAAGTTTCATTATTCATTTTTAGTGCTCTGTATCAGGAAGTTGTGTGCTTTTTTCTCGTTAAATAGATTCAGCCAGGGTATCTCGTCCTTTGGGGTTTTCTTGTAAGTGGTTGAACAATTTTCCAGCTCTATTTCTACTTCGAGTTCAGCACAGATGTTCAAAATGTTTCCTTCTCAGCAATGCTTTTTTCACACATTTTCTCAAGTGTCCTTCACATCAGTCAAACCCTCTTCAGTGAGGGATGATCAGGTGTGTTCCATGGCAAAGGCAGGAGAAGGCGCTTCTTCTCGTTTGGAGCTTGGGCCTTGATGCCCTGCCCAGACCTGGGGGCTGCAGCCTCCCCAGTTACGGGGAAGAAAGGGCAGCAAAGCAGGTGAAGAAAGAGGCCCCCACTCCTATGACAACAGAGAAACCTGGAGGGATCAAACCATAGTGCTTCTGGCTCCACTTCTGAGACCATGGACTTACAGGGAGCAGAGTGTGACCACCTCTTCCCAACTTTCAATACATAATGGTGGTAGCTTGGAATCCGTCATGGTGGAAGTATCTACACCACAGAAATCAATTATTGTGGTTCTTAGCTGCTTGGCATTAAACCACTTGTGGAAGGCCCCAGCTCTGTAACACAACCTCCTCATTTCCTTCTGCTCCCCTGCAAGCTACACTCCCTTGTTAAAATGTCCCTTCCTTTGTGGGGTCTTCTGTGACCCCACTAGACTCGGGAAGATGGACTTTCTGTATTCACAGAGCTTCCCTTGGGGTCTTCCTTTGTACCAACACTTATTGTTAACTGCCTATAAGTCTTTTTTGACTCACGTTGTTGTGGTTAAGTGCCGTTGAGCTGGTTCTGACCCATAGCGACCCTGTATAGGGTTTCCTCAGAACAGCTGGTGAGTTTGAACTGCACACCTTGCAGTTCGAACCAACTTTGCAGTCCAGTGCATTAACTCACAGTGCCACACCAGGACTCCTTTATGACACATAGCAACCCTGTATAGGGTTTCCAAGGAGCAGTTAGCGGGTTTGGACCTAATAACCTTGTAGTTAATAGTTGAGTGTTTAACCTACAGCACCATGTACCAACACTAATCACACTACATTGTCACTGTTTAGTGGGGGTCCCTCACCAGACTGAGACCCTCCAGGACAAGCCTTTGCCATTTGCCCTATCCATTTTATAAAAATTTATTTAAGTTTTTATTGAGTGATTAGTTTACATGGGGGAATGTCATCAGTTTACACTCAAAATTTCATTGCAATGATTTCTCCTCCACGCATCATCATCCAACAGTATTTGCTTCTATGCCCTCTGTTTTTTTTGGGGGGGGCGGGGCACGGGTAGGATGTACACAAAAACACTCAGGAATATATAACCATTTAAACAACCAAAGGACACATTCTGCAAGCCTGGTCCTTGGCCCCCAGCACCTGGCTGTCAGCACCCAGCCTTTCTCTTTCCATGAGTCTAGAGTTCTCAGCTGCTCTCTCTCCGTGCCATCATCTCTGCCTCCGTCTCCGGTATCACTTCTTCTCTGGATAGGGTTCCACATTCCACTTGTGCTCTTCTCCCTTGATAGTCCTAGGGACATCTGTTCCTGGACTGTAAGATTACTCCCCCCTTTTTGTTTAAAACTTCTAACTTTACAGTTGTGACAGTCGTCTTAGTCATGGTAACAATTACTCACTATTAAATCGTAAGAATCGTATCCCCATCTCCTTTCACCAGACCCGTCTAGACAAGATGAAAACTATTAGGTGGGGATCTGAAACTAAATTCCCTCTTGAAAACTTGTAAATAATTCATATTGTGCCTTTATAGCACCCCTCCCATTTTAGGTAGCCAATGTCTCAGTTGCCGTCCCTATCAATCCTGTATACAGAGGGACAGGATTGATTTTGGAGGTGAAGACTCCTTTCCTCTCGGTTGATATTTTGAGCTACTACATCAATAAATATAGGTCAAGTTCATCAAATTGTAGCAAGGTACACTTGTTTCCTTTATCTTTTATCTTCCTCTAGTCGAGTTGAAGCCAGATTACCAAGCCATTGACACCAGATGGAATGGGTGCTACCTACAGGTCTGGGTTTTCTTGTGCATCTCCCCTCCCTTCATATCAGCTGGGCACTTTGCTCTGCCCTGTCCTTTCAATGTCCCTTCTGGAGTGGGCTCCTGAGAAACCCATTGCTGTTGAGTGGATTCTGACCCGTGACTACCCCATATGTTATACAGCAGAACTGTTTCATAGGGTTTTCTTAAACTGCTGACCTCATGGTTAGCAGTCCAGCAGTCCAGTGCTTATCCTACAGCACCACACCAAGTACAACCTGTGTGCAACCCAGGAGATTTGCGGTATGATAAAGCACACCTGCTCTGCTCGTGGTCAATTCCATATAGAAATTCCTTCCTGTGAATACCTGGTATGGTGCTACAGAATAATATGCTGGACTGCACGGTCAGTTTGAGCCACAAGGTCAGCAGTTCAAACCCACCTGTCACGCCTCAGAAACCTTACACAGGGTCACTAAGAGTTGGAACTGACACGACAGCACTTTACAATAAGTGTAGGATAACTGCGCAAGGTCGGTTTGAACCACAAGGTCGCTCTCCTTGGAAACCCTATACTGGGTCGCTGTGAGTTGGAATCGACTCGACATCACTCAACAACAACAGCGTCTGGCTCAGTGTTTTTGTCTCATGGAGTGTTTGGATGGGAGGATGGATGAAGGGCAGCTGAACAGTCACCCACTCCACCATGGTCAAAGTCAAATGGACGATGTTCTCCATGCCTCCTCTCCCCATGCACACTTCTACTGGGTGGTGGCCCCTGTCAGGAGCCACTCCCAGCTCTGGGGTTGAAGCCTCATGCCAGGCCTTGCTGTGACTCTGCCTGACCTAGTGGTTTCTGTCATTCTTTATGTAACTGAGCACTAAGTGTTCTGTCTGGGAAGCTGGCTCCAAGGAATTTCTCATTTTCAGATATTTATGCCTTAAACAGAAGACCAAATACTGCTGGTTCCTGTCTCCTGTCTCCTCATAGCATCATTAGTAGTTTTCAGGAGCTGCTTTCTGTAAGTGGATCTGCCAGCTTGTCACTGGTGAGTTCTAAGTTACTAGTGACACTTGAAGACATGCCCAGAATAACTCTAGTCAACCAGCAGTGCACAACTTGGGAGACAGAAGCTCAAAGACATGCATGTATGGGGAACGGCGAGGGTCTCATTTATAAAACCCCAGTAGTAGTTTGTATCTTTCTCCAAGGAACTAAGTAAACTACGGTTGCTTCTCTACAAGGATAAGAAGCAGAAGTTAGTGTTCTCATGTTGCAGGTGAGTACACTGACAAGCAGGAAAATGATGGAATCTTCAAGAAAAATTAAAAGTGTAAAAGTAATTTGTTGTGGTTGATAATTGCCACCGAGTCAGTTCCGACTCATACTGACCCTGTATAAGGTTTCCAAGGAGTGGGTGGTGAGCTTGAACTGCTGACCTTGCAGTCCAGGTCATTAACCTGCAGCACCACCCCAGTAATCCATATAAATAAATGTTGTTGTTGTTAAGTGCCTTAGAGTTGGTTCCAATCCATAGTGACCCTGTATAGGGTTTCCTAGGAGTAGCTGGTGAGCTTGAACTGCCAACCTTGTGGTTCATACTGACTTCACAGTCCAGTGCATTAATCCACAGCGCCACACCAAGTGAAGATACACAAAGGGAAGTAAAGACATTTGGGAGAGAGACTCATTCATTCATTCATGCATTTATCCTATCAACTTCCATGAGCCCCTACATGCCAGGGTTTTGCTAGGGACGAGTGAAACCAAGATGAATGAACCCAAGACTCCCATATTCAAAGTCTGGTGGATAAAGCAAACACTTAAGCAAACAGCTTTGTCTTTATGTATATGTGTAGGGCCATCAGGTACCGTTGCATATGTGTTGTAAGGTGCTTGGTCAAAGGGACAGGTGGGTCCTGAAATCTAGTCTTTGCTCTGCTTGCTGAACCTGTGCTCAGGTGAGGAGTTGGGTCTGTCTGGGGAAAGTGAGCCTTTTTCTAGTGGAGGTGCTGGATTGGTGAACCCTGGGAGGTTCCAGAATCACATTTGCATGTTTTTATAATGTTATTTTCTGTAAAACATTCCAGATACTAGTTATAAATGGATCTCCTAATAAACAATAGCAGACCTGTGTTTCTTCCTCTCCGGGCCTCAGTTGACCATCTTCAATGTGGGGATGGGCAAGATGGATATCAGGGCTCTTTTGCCACATTCCACTAGACTAGACGACTCTTGCCTTTGCACTTGGAGGTGGGGCATAAGCAGAGGGAAATATCAGTATATTCTAGATATTCTACCAGGGGGACCTTAGGTAAGTTGAAGCCAAGACATTATGTGATCAAGACAAAAAGATAGCCTGAGGACCAGTGTCCAAAAGAGAGAGTAGGTCCTGTCCCAATGCTAGAGGCCACTTTCATGGTGAGACGATTGGATGCAGAGACCAAAAGGATGCTGATTGTTAAATAGAGGTTAGCAGGCATGGGGACCAGGGTAGACTCCAGCTGGGAGATTCCAGAGTATTGTAGTTTTTTTTTGTGTGTTTTTTTTTTAAGCACTACAATGGCTGGACTAAAAGGCAGGCCTCAAAACAGGGATTGGGACAAAGGACACAAAGACAGGGCACAGGGACCTGGGGCACACTCTGTGCAACCTTTCTCTGGTCTGTTTAGCACTGCTGACCAAAAGATTGGAGACTCAAGTTCACCCAGAGCACCTGAGAAGAAAAGCCTGGAGCTGTGCTTTGGGACAATCAGTCAGTGAAAAGCCTATGGAACATGGTTCTACTGTGACACAAATGGAATTACAATGAGTTGGAGTAGCAGTTGGTTGGTTGGTCCAACAACAATGGGCCTCAAAGAGGTCAGGCACTATCAGTGTCTGCCAAGATATCTAATCTTGGCTCAGGAGCTTATAGTTAGGGACACCAGTGAACTTACCAGCTAGGAGGAGCCAAGGAAGGCAGAAGTCAAGAAGGCAGGGATGGAATCTGTCCACTGAGTCAAAGACCATGTGATGCTGCAGACAGCACTCGAGAGCAGCAGCCAGACACCTGAACTCAAAGCCCAGCCCCAGCACTCTCTAGCTGGGTGGCTTTGGATACATTCCTCATTCTCTCTCAGGTCTCAACCTCCACATCCATAAAATGGGCATGATCATTTCTACTTTACAAAGTGATCGTGAGCATAGCAGAGTTGGATTCAGAGTCTTAACATAGGGTCTGGCTCCTGTTGTTGTTGTTGTTAAGTGCTGTCAGGTCAGTTCTAACTCATAGTGACCCTGTATAGGGTTTCTGAGGAGCGACTGGTGGGTTTATTGCTGAACTTTCAGTTAGCAATCCAGTGCTTATCCTACAGGGCCATTCCAGGAATCCTCCTAGTAGATTTTAATAAATGATGGCTTCTATTAATCTGAGCAAAATATTTCCAGCGCAGTGAGAAGGGATGTTTCACATGTTCCCAGTTTATTAAAATGCCTCCTTCTGCTGCACATCTGGATGAAAGGGTTGAGTAAGACTTGACTCTGAGCACCCATGACTCCTTCCTTTACTAGAAAGAATTCTAAGTGAGCCCATCACCAAGTTTGTCTTCTAAAGACTGACAAACTGTATCCAGGGGAGCTGAACATAGAGTTTCTATTTTGGTTGTCGACGGTGTCAAACACATCCTTGCAACATGCTGTCATAATGGAATTGGACAGACAGGGACAAGAGATCCAAGCAGAGGCAAGAAGCTTGTACTTTTGTAAGGGGCACATGAAAAACAACAACAGCGTGTATCATCATGTCCATGGGCTGATCAAGCAGACAAGCTCTGGAGGTTTCAAGGGTGAGGGCACTGTTAATGATAAAATAACATGTAGCTGTCATGATGGTAGATGCTGGTGGGAGGAATTAGCCACAGCCCCATACACTGTACCATTTAATAAACACCTCGCTATTGATCTTCCTAACAATGCAGACATGCTACTCCTATTCTATAGATAGAGAAATGGAGACTCAGAGAGGACAAATGACTAGACCAATGAAGAAGGTGTGACACCAGGACCAGAACACAGGTACCTGTGTCAGTGGCAGAGTCTTCTCCACATCGGTACTTGATGAACCGTGGCCTCTGTGTCTTGCTGAACGAAAGCTGTGGTGAGCAGAGCTAATTCTGCATGTCTGTTCAGGACGTGTTGGTTCCTATTAAAAGCTCAGCAAAGCCTTTCCTGCCCCCACAGACTGGGCTGGATACCCTTATTCTGTTTCTTTAGAGTACCCTGTGCTTGCCCTGGGAAGTGCACATCACAGGTGAAAAATCTAATCATTAGGGAATGATGTGTTTGCTGTCTTTCCCACATTTCATTGAGCTTCCTGAACACAGGTCAGGCTTTTCTGATTCACCCCAGTCTTAGAATGATGCCTGGCATGTATTAGGTGTTCAGAAAATGGTGGCAGCTTCCTCTCAGAACAGCAAGTGGAATTTGGCTCAAAGATGGGTGGCTGTCACTCCAGAAGGTGCGATAAGCCAAGGTGGAAGAAAAACCAAGAAAGAGTGCACACCTATGATGATTAGTGCTGTAGCTCAAGTTGGCTAGGCTATGATTCTCAGTGGGTTGGCAGACATTGGACTGATTGCTCTTCCATAATGTAATTATCTGAGGTGAGCAGTCTATCCCCTGAGAGCCAGTTAGCTGAAAGTCAGTCCTTTTCCTTGGAAGTGTGGCCTGCAACCAATATACATGAATGTTTTTTGGCAAAGTGCTCTTTCTGAATCCTACATCTGACTCGTCATCCTCTGACTTCTATTTTCCAGAGCTTGAGCCAGCAGCCTGCCATCTAACCTGCAGATTTTTGGGATTTGTCAGTTCTCACAGTCCTGCAGTCAGCACCGTGCTGTTTGACTTTCCAGTTTTGGGTTCATCTGTCCCTACAACCACATAAGCCAGGAGAAGCTACTAGTCTAACATCTGATGCATGCATTTGGGACTTGCAAGATTCCACAACTATATGAACCATTTCCTTGAAATAACTCTCCTTCTAATAATTTATATATACATACTTTACTGACTTTTCTCCTTTAGTGAACCCAGCTTAAGACAACTTTTACTCTATCCTCTCAATATTGAAAACACAGGTCCTGACACATAGGAGTTTCAAAAATGACTATTAAAGGAGTGAATTTCACAGGTAAATTCTGTATAGGGTCTTTTGTATCTGTTAGTTTTGTGCCTGGCTGGATTGGATATTACTGACCAACATACACCATTTGAGGGCCAGAAATGCAGAGAATTAAATCTGGGTGCTTATAGAGGGTCCTCAAGAATCCCGTCATTAGTGAGTGTTGTTATCCTAATGGAAAGAGCCCCAGGGCTCTGGGTTTATGCTGATTATCATTTGGAATCCCAGGGGTCACAGATTGGACACTGATTTTAATTTATGGGAATTGTGACTGGGGCATCTAATCCACCTTATAGGGCTCTGGTCTGCATGAAATTCCCCTACCTTGAACTTCAATTGATTCAGGGCCTTGGGCATAGCAGGATGAGTGGGTCAACTGCAGGCTTATTGTGTAAATTCTGTTATGGCAGGAACAGCCTTGAAGTGTGGGCAGCAGGGAAAGCAGAATTATATAGTTGACCAATCTTATGAATATATAACTTTGAAAGAATGGGAGCCTGCACAGCCTATTTCATCCAGCTCTTTTTCTGCCACAGGGCCTTTGCACATGTTCTTCCTACTTCCTGGTTTAAGTCTTTCCTTTGTAGAACTAGCTTTTGTCATGTAGGCCTCAGCTTATCAGAGGGTCCTTTTCTGACTACCCTATTAAGAAAAGATCTCTCCATCCAGTGCTGTGGGTTAATGTACTGGACTGAAAAGTCAGTTTGAACTGCAAGGTTGGTGGTTCAAGCTCACCAGCTTCTCCTTGGAAACCCTATACAGGGTCACTATGGGCTGGAACCACCTCATTAGCACTTAACAACAACAACAATATCCCTCCATATTTATTTTCTCAGACCTTTATTTATTGCTGCTTTCATTATATATATTATAATTTGTTTATTATATATATAATTTATCTAAATTATTTATCTCTTGTATTTTCAATTCTCTGTGTCCCCCACCAGAATATAAGCTCTATGAGGACAGTAATCATGCCTGTTTTATCACCATTGGCCACCAACGGCATAAAGCAGGAAGCCACCAGTTTTGGAAGAATGAAATATTATATTATGTAATGGACTAAAATTCTTTTAAACTTTGACTGTCTGGAGATTCAAAGCTAAATTTGTAATGTTGCTTTAATAACTGTCTAGGTCCATTTCTACATACTGACTTTTTATTTGACTTCAACTTTCTCAGTGGACCCTTTTTGTAGTAGTCCATGTGACTCATGTTTATAATTTATTATAAAAATCGTACTTGCCCCCACAAGTTAAAGCAAACATGATAAACACTGCAGGCCAGACACATTATCTTTGTGTAATTTCTGCAAGACAGAACCATATAAACAAGTGCAACAGCGCCACAGCAAATGATGTTTACCCCTCAGCAGGACTGTCCATCAGCAAGGACTCTGTGGTAGGTCCTGGTACCCTGGGGCTCAGGCCTGCCCTGGAAACCCTGTGATAGGCAAACATTCTTCCCAGAGTGAAAAACAACAACAGCTATCCTGAATAGAACTTCTGTGCAAATTGGAAAAGTTACCCCTGGTGTGGATGCAGCACTGTGCAAAGGTAAAAGTTTTGGCAAATAGAGTTGGCTGTATTTCAATGCCCTCTTGCTCTCTTGGATGTCTTTGTGCAGTTGGCAGCTTGCACCCCTGTACATGGTGGTCCTAACTGGACAGATCTCAAAGGCTGAGAATCCATCCATTTGCCCAGGTAATTGATGAGCTCCCTATAGGCTTACCCTGTAGTCATCATAGAGACTGCTCAGCCCTTTGGAAATCATGGCTGGAAGAGGGCAGGGGGTACTGGGAGACAGCAACACTTATCAGGTGTCTAATATGTGCCAACTACCGGGCCAGGAACCGTATATATATGGATATACCAGAGCACTGGTCCTGCTCAGTCTGTCATTCCTGGAACTCCAGTCTCTTGCCAGTGATTGATGCAGGGGCAAGCATGTGACCCACTTCTGACTGCTCAAGGATTTTTCAGAAAGGTTTCCTTGCACTTGGACATGTTTCTAGGATGATAAGTTTAGGCTGAAAGCAGAGAATATCAGAAGGATGTTTACCTGTGCTTTATTGACTACGCAAAGGCTTTCGATTGTGTGGATCATGACAAGCTATGGACAACATTGAGAAGGATGAGTATTCCAGAACACTTAATTGTACTTCTAAGAAATCTGTACCTAGATCAAGAAGCAGTTGTTTGAACAGAACATGGGAACACTGAATGTTTTAAAATTGGGAAAGGTGTGAGACAGGGTTGTATTCTTTCACCATACTTATTCAACCTGTATGCTGAGCAAATAATACGAGAAGTTGGGTTCTATGAAGAAAAACGTGGCATCAGGATTGGAGGAAGACTCATTAACAACCTGCGATATGCAGATGATACAACCTTGATCGCTGAAAGTGAAGAGGACTTGAAACATTTACTTATGAAGATCAAAGAGCACAGCCTTTGATATGGATTACATCTCAATGTCAAGAAAACAAAAATCCTCACACTGGAACAATAAACAACATTCTTATCAATGGAGAAAAGATTGAAGTTGTCAAGGACTTCATTCTTCTTGGATCAACTATCAACACTCACGGATGTAGCAGTCAAGAGATCAGACGACGTATTGCATTGGGCAAATCTGCTGCACAGGAACTTTTTAAAGTGTTGAAGAGCAGAGATGTCAGCTTGAGGACTAGGGTGCGCCTGACCCAGGCCATTGTGTTTTCAATAGCCTCATATGGATGGGAAAGCTGGACAGTGAGTAAGGAGGATCGTAGAAGAATTGATGCCTTTGAGTTGTGGTGTTGGAGGAGAATACTGAAAGTACCATGGACTGCCAAAAGAACCAATAGATCTGTTTTGGAAGAAGTGCAGCCAGAGTGCTCCTTGGAGGCCAGGATGGCTAAGCTTCGTCTCTCCTACTTTGCACATATTGTCAGGAGGAAACAATCGTTGGAGAAGGATGTCATTCTGGGTAAGGTGGAGGGTCAGAGAAAAAGAGGAAGACCCCCAACGAGATGGATCAGCCAGGTGGCATCATTGATGGACTCAAGTGTGGCAGCGGTAGTGAGCTTGGCCCAGGATCGGACATTGTTTCGTTCTGCTGTGCATGGGGTCACTATGGGTTGGTTCCGACTTGATGGCACTTGACAACAACAACAACAAAGTTTAGGGAAAGACATTCTGGGCAGGGGGAACAGCATGTGCAAAGACACAGAACTCTGAGATGGCACGGCTGGTTATAGGAAAAGCCTTTAAAGGATGACCAGTGGCCTCATGACCCACCCAGCTCTTATCCATTTGAAGAGGTCCCTTATTACATCTTCCGTGAAGGCTTCTTTTGCTACCTAGGTCTCTTCCCCTGTGTCCTTTTGGAACAGACTTATCTCTTGTAGCCCCTGATGCCTCGAACTGTAGTCATTTGTTTAGACTACTGGCCTCCCACCAAAGCCCTAGCTCCCTGAGGACCCAGTGCCCAGCACTCATCAGGCATTCAAGAAAGTTTGATTTGTGAATGAATGAGCAGTGAAGTGAAGCTGGGCTGGAAGTGTGGCTGGAGAAGAATGTGGGTCTTGTATGCCATGCAAGAGGGTCTGAGTTACGGAGTGCGTGCCTTCTCCAGTTCTGGGTGGAGGCTGACATCATGGTCAAGATCACACCTCTTCTGACCTAGTGCTGGCACATGTGAGTGACCACTGACCCTCTGTAGGCACCCGAGTATGCAGAGCAGGCCACAGGAGGTAGGACCAAACCCAGGGCTGCATCTTTGACTCCACATGTTTTGGTTAGGTGCCGTCAAGTTGGTTCCGACTCATAGCGATCCCATGCACAATAGAATGAAACACTGCCCAGTCCTGAGCCTTCCTCCCAATTGTTATGTTTGAATCCATTGCTGCTGCGACTGTGTCATTCCATCTCCCTTGGGGGGTGGAGGTGGGTTTTTCCTCTTTTTTTTTTTTTGCTGACCCTTCACTTTACCAGATATGATATCCTTCTCTAGGGACTGGTACTTCCTGAAGTCTGAGAGATGAAGTCTGCCCATCCTGGTTTCTAAGGAGCGTTCTGGCTGTACTTCTTCCTAATAGTAAACAATAATGTTCTGAACCATCTCACTTGATGAGGAATCCAGAGATGAGAGACCTTTAAAGTCCACAGGGCTCAACATAGAATATTATTGAAGTTTCTTCCATCTTTTTAAAAAAATATATTTTATTGTGAATTGAGTGAACATGGTAGAACATCAGTTTTGCACTCATCTTATTGTATTTCATTTCATTGCAATGATTACAATCTCATGCAAAATCATTTAACAGTATTTGCTTCTCTTTCCTCTGTTGTTGTTGTTTTTTTTTTTTTTTTCCTTATGTACACAAAAGCACTCAGGAATATATAATCATTTAAACAACCAAAGGGCACATTCTGCAAGTCTGTCTCCTGGCCGCCAGCACACAGTCTTTCTCTTTCCATGAGTCTAGAGTCCTCAACAGTTCTATCTCTCCATGTCCTCATCTTGCTTCCATCTCTGCTTCTCTGGTTAGGGTCCCACATTCCTAAGCAGAATGTATTCTTTTTTTTTTTTTTAATGTTTTATTGTGAATTATATGATAGTTTACATGAGAGAACTTTAGTTTTACATTCATTCCATCGTATATCATTTCATTGCCATGGTTCCAGTCCCCTCCATGCATCATCTTCCGACCAAAGGGTATATCCTAGAAACCTGTCCTCTACACTTCCTATCTACCGCCACCAGTCTTAGGCTCACAGTCCCTCTCCCTCTCTGGATCCAAACTCCCCAGCCGCTTCATCACTTCACATCATTGTCTCTGTCTCCATCTCGGGCATCCCTGCTTCTCTGGGTAGGGTCCTGCTCTCGGCTCTTCTCTATTGATGGTCCCAGAGACCTCCGCTCCTAGACTGGAGAAATAATCACTCCCTTCCTTGCTACAAAACGTCTACCTTTGTATTTCCAACCCTCACAATCAGTCATGATAACCATTATTCACTACAGTATCGCGAGTTACCCATCTGTATTTCATTTCATCAGCTCCGCCTAGACAGATTGGATAGTACTCACTGGTGATTCTGCCTTCCTTCATGCCCCCTAGTTCTAGGTTCCCTCTTGAAAGCTTGTAAGCCAGTCACTTCTTGCCTTTGTAGTCCCCCCTTCTCCATTTGGGTATCCAATGTCCAAGTTGCCCATCTCTGTCTACTCTGTGTGTGGAGGGGG
The DNA here is from genome assembly GCF_000296735.1 of Chrysochloris asiatica. NCBI lineage: Eukaryota > Metazoa > Chordata > Mammalia > Afrosoricida > Chrysochloridae > Chrysochloris > Chrysochloris asiatica. The sequence continues at coordinate 1,355,275 of NW_006408674.1, forward strand.
TGTCTTCCATCTTTTTGTTATCTGACTTCAGCGTTTTTGTTGTTAAGTGCCATCAAGTCAGTTAGCTTCATCCAAAGGTTGGCAATCCTCACGATTGCAAGCTCTAGGAAGCAGTATTCTGGCAGCAGAGAGGGGCCATTTCCTTCCTAAGAGCAAGGAAACCTTTCCAGAATTTCCTGAGCAAAACCCCCTACATGACATTAGTCAGCAGTGCATCAATCACTGGCAAGTGACTGGGAGTCCTGCAAATGACAGACTGAGAAGGACCAGTGCTCTGACATGTATGGGTTTGAGCAAATGTCATACAGGCACGCACTGCATAACATCGACTCTGGCAAGGCCCGGCTGCATATTCTCAGACGTCTGAGCTCCTGAAGGCTGTCATAGAGTTCAGAAATCCTGATCTTTGAGTGGGAAGTAGAGTCTGTAACTGGATCTACCAAGTACAACAGCTTCCCACATGTAACACAAGTATTTCATGTCTCTTGTATACAAAATGATTGCACTGTCAGGCATATATAAACTCTAACACATAATAAGCACCCATGTTTATGTATGTATGCACTGTCCTCTACTTTCTATGATTATTCCAGTGTGAACTTTTCCTACTTACAAATGCAGTGTACCATCTAAGAGTGTATGTGTTGACTTATAGGTGCAGCATCTGATTTCACATATTGCAAGTTTAAGTGTTGTAGCATTGTCTCTGTTTTCATTAACAAATACCACCATGAAGTGCATTGGGTTCACACATGCAGCCAAACCAGTGCTAACCATAGCAACACAAGACACAAAGGAGATGTATGGATTTGAAAGTGAAACAAAAGGCTATTAATTAACACGAAGGTGGAAAATCAGTGACTTCTATTGTTTGTGATTTAGGCTTGTTGGCACAACATCCAAATCACATAATGTCTTATTTCATGGAAAGCATTGTGGGCATTAGGCAACACATGACTGCATTCTTATCCAGCTCCTTTTCTACCACAGGGCCTTTGTACATGCTATTTCTACTGCCTGGCCTTCTTTTCCCCTCTTTTGTATGATTAGCTCTGTTTTATTCTATAAAACCAAAAAGTCTAACCAGTTTCTGTTGGTTCAGTTTCGACTCAAGGTGACTATGTGTGTTTGAGTGGAACTATGTGCCCCAGGATTTTCAGTGGTTGTGATCTTTTGGAAACAGTTTGTCAGGGCTTTCTGTTGACTTGAAACCTCTAACCTGTTTGTACTACCCAGGAACTCCTTTAGCCCTGTGTTGTTGTTGCTAAGTGATATCAAGTCGGCCTTGACTCATAGCGATTCTGTATAGGGTTCCCCAGGAGGAGCTGGTGGGCTTGAACCACGAACCTTGAGGTTAGCAGTGCAGTGCTTATCCTACAGCGTCACATAGAGCTCAGCTATTTGAGGGGTCTAACCCTTGAAATAGGGCAGTGTGGAGAAGGGGAGGTACTGACTTACAGAGGCCCAAAAGCTAGCTTCTAGACCTCGAGATGCGTAGTGGTTACGAATCGGGCTGCTAACCTCAAGGTCAGCAGTTCGAAACTACCAGCTGTTCTGCGGGAGAAAGATGAGGCTTTTTGCTTTCGTAAAGATTTGCAGCCTCGGAAACCCTGTGCAGGGTCACTATGAGTCAGAACCGACTCCACAGTACTTAACAGACCTTGAGATGAGGATGCATTGAGGATGAGCAGCAGCCCCTTCAAGGGACACAGAGAAAGGGTGTCTTCAAGGAGAGTCACGATCCAATTAAGACAGGAGGAGAAGGGCAGGGATGGAAGGTGGGAAGGGAAGGCGAGCAGGTGACGTGGTGGAGGCTAAGGGAACAGCAGCTGAGAAGAGGCAGACAGATAGGATGGCTCAAAGAGTGTCTGAGGAAAGGCGTCCCCGGCTTCAAGTGTTCCATAAGATGCTGGCACTGTGAGGCCTGGGGAGCCTTGTTGTTGTTATTAAGTGCCAACGATTCGGTTCCGACCCATAGCGACCCTGTACAGGGTTTCCGAGGCTGTAAATCTTAACGGGAGCAGAAAACCTCATCTTTCTCCCGCAGAGCGACTGGTAGTTTCGAACTGCTAACCTTAAGGTTCACACCCTGATTTGTAACCACTACACTACCAGAGCTCCTTTGGGGAGCCTTATGATGCAGCAATCTGGACGGCATGGTGGAGACAGGTTTACCTGAGGCCTGGTATGTAGAAGGGAGGCTGTGAGGACACGGGAGACTACATAGCCCATTTCAAACACTCAGCCTGCACTCTACACACTCATCTCCAGATTCACCGCACAACCTTGTCATTACAGCAAATACCTTAGACTCCACAACACTGCTCTTGCATAAGCAACAAGGAAAAGGTCCCAGCTCTTACCCAGAGAAATACTACTGCCTACTTGAAATCTCCTCCTATAAATCTTCAAAGTCACGTCCCCACCAGCTCCATCAGGAGGACTATAGAACTGGGGACTTCCTGGTCTCTTTCTCTTGATGTCTCCTAAAGGGTAATTGTTGTTGTTGTTGTTAAGTGCCGTCGAGTCGGTTCCGACCCATAGCGACCCTGTAAAGGGTTTCCGAGGGTGTAAATCTTTACGGGAGTAGAAAGCCTCATCTTTCTCCTGCGGAGCGGCTGGTAGTTTTGAACCCTTGACCTTAAGGTTTGCTGCCCGATTCGTAACCACTACACTACCAGAGCTCCTATTAAGATATCATTATATAGGGGTCAACTCCTAAGAGGGCAAGAAATGACAAGAATCTTAAGGTTTGAGATCAGAAGGTTTAGAATATCACTTTTATTTTCCTGGTCAAAGCAAGTGATAACTTAGCCCAGAATCTAGGAGAGGGGAGCTAGACCCTTCCTCTTGATGAAAAGTGTGGCTGGTACACAGACATGAGCAGAATCTCTGGTAGCTATCTTTGGGAGCAAAACCAAGACAAGGTGCCACAAAGCCAGCCTCTACTCATGGTGGCCATAGTGTTGTCAATAGTTGATTTTTTGGAAGTAGAACACTTGGCCTTTCTTCTGAGGTACCTCTGGATAGTCTTGAACCACCACCCTTTTCATTTGTACCATCCAGCGACTGCTTTGGAAACAAAACTCTGCAGAAATTGGTCAACAGCAGAGCTGGGCTCAGTCCCACATCTGTCTAATGTGCCACATCCATAGCATTTCTTCCACATCTTTCTGTGCCACTGATCAGATCACGGATTTTTCAAGCTGGCACTATTGCTTTGGTGGTTTGGGAACAACTCTCAAGATCATCTAGTGGTCCAGTTTCTTCGTGTCTAGGCCTTGGTCTCCTTAGAAGTGGGGTTTGAGGCCTGATTAGGGGTGTGATGAAAGGGAGCATAAATAAGCAGGTCATGTTGAGGGCAATTGGAGCTCAGTCTTGTGGGGACTTCTGGGAGATGGTGTGGAACATACCTGAGGGGAATCTGGGGCATTTAGTTTCCTAATACCTTTTCTAGGGTTTAGACCCCATCCCAGACTCTTGGAACGCCTGCTTGATCTGACATTATTTGCTGGGCTTATCCAGGACATCTTCATCCACTGATCTTCCATTTCTAGAGACTTCTTATTGTTGTGGTTCCTGGGCTGGAGAGACTGTAGTGCTGATTGCCATGGAGACACAGGCAATAACCTGCCCAGTCTCTTGAAAAGCAGCTGATAAAGCTCTGGACTTTTCTAAGGCAAAACGTGTTTCCTCTGCTTGAAGCCCAGGGTTGTGTCTGCCTCTCCCAATCTCACAATGTCTCTGGCTTGCAGGAATTGTAATTAGAACATGTGGTAGTTTTCTACCTTGGAGACTGTCCAAGAACTGTTCCCCCTAATATTCATTTCCTTGTGTAATCCCCTCACACAGCAATGGGGAACTGAAATAGCACTCTTGGCCTCCCATGTCCACACTGCATGAACATCTTTACAGCCATTGCTCCTAAGTTTGCTGGTATGTCATCTCTTTCCTCTGTAAATTGAAGAGGTATTTATGCAAATCAGGTATTTCCTGATTTGTTGTTG
>NW_006408674.1:1361186-1361912 GCF_000296735.1 Chrysochloris asiatica
CTCTTCATGTATGATATTCTTGATGTCATCCCACAACTCTTCTGGTCTTCGGTCTGTAGTGTTTAATTCATCAAATCTGTTCTTCAGATGATCTCTAAATTTCCTGATTTAGGAGGGGAAAATTCACAATGTAAACAATCAACAGTTTTGAGGAAATGGGGAACTAGGACAATGACTTCTACGCCTGTGGTTCTGGACTTGATCAGGTGGCAGAGAGACAGTACCTGTCCTCTGAGATGTAGTCCTTTGCTGGAAGGCTCACAGCTTTTCTAGCAGTGAGTTTGACCACTGTCTTAGTTGCTTAGAACTGCTATAACAGAAATTCCACAGTGAGGGGCTTTAACAAACAGAAATTTGTCTTCTCACCGCTAGGAGACTGAAAGTACAAACCCAGAACCATGGCTCTAGAGGAAGCACCTTTCTCCCCCCACCTGCCTCTGTTCCCCTCGCCTCTGGGGGGAAACCCTTGTCTCTATCAACTTCAGGTCCTCAGTTCCTTGGTGCTGTTCATGTGGCAACTGTCTTTCCTGTTCATCCTTTGTGGCTTGTTATATATGTGGATATATATGGAGTCCTGGTGTGACACTGTAGGATCAACACTGAATCACAAGGTCAGTGGTTCAAATCCACTAACCACTTCTTGAAAACCCTATACAAGGTCGGTTTGCTGTGAGTCAGAACTGCTCAATGGCACTTAAGAACAACACCATGCAGCACATATATTGT
>NW_006408674.1:1381364-1382396 GCF_000296735.1 Chrysochloris asiatica
TGACTTGACAGCATTTAACAACCATCTTTACATAAGCAGACTATCACATCTTTCTCCCACAGAACAGTTGGTGGATTCAAATCTTTCAGTTATTAGCCAAGCACGTAACCACTGTGCCACCAGGGATCCTTGTGAATAATTTGAGCTGTGGTGCTAGTGGTGGTGTGCCATGGAGTCGGTTCCAACTCATAGTGACCCTGTACAGGGTTTCTGAGGCTGTAAATCTTTACGGGAGCAGAAGGCCTCATCTTTTTCTCCTACGGAACAGCTGGTAGTTTTGAACTGCTGACCTTGAGATTAGCAGCCTAACTCCTAACCACTATGCTATCAGAGCTTCTAATCTGAGCTATGGTTAACATGAATGAACAACTTGCTCCTGTGGCTAACTGAGGCTCAATCATGTTGGGGACCCCTAGAAGACATGTGGACCATACCATAGACATGTTTCACCAGAAAGGCAAGACAGTTGGGAGACTAACTTCCAGTTGTTCCAGGGGCCTCAACACTGTGGTTCCAGGGTCCTCAACTCTGTGGCTCCTCAGTCCTGCGCTAAATTCGGGCTGAGCTTCTCAGACCAGAGAAAGCCCCCAGACAAATAGCAATGAAGTTTTTAATAAGAAGCTGCAAAGTCACAACAGAGCATGTTTAAGTGATGTGGGTTGTGCTGATGAGCTTGATTTTTCAGTATAGTCTGTCCTCCAGCTGTTGGAAACAAGGGTCTTTTCAAATACTTCATGGAAGCCTTCTGGGTTTACTGAACCTAAGTTGGTAATTGGCTGTTATGTGGTTCTTAACAACAGCCAATCACTGCCATGATCGTTATAATTACTATCATCTCCATATTTGTCAGAGCTATTGCTTCAATCCGTGCCAACACTTCCACCTAGTCCTCACTCTAATCCATCACAGATGAGGCTTAGTAACTGTGATGCTACTGCTTGGCAGGGGTCCTCTTGACCCTCTTGCCACCAGAATTAGAATTCCTGCTGCCACCTGGCCAGTGGGAAGTCCAATTCCTATCATGGATGTCAG
>NW_006408674.1:1385226-1406040 GCF_000296735.1 Chrysochloris asiatica
AGAGAGAGAGAGAGAGAGAGAGAATGAGAGCAAGAGAGAAAGAATAGTCATCAGAAGTCTAGAGAATAGTGGTAAATACAGTGTTTATATGAGGAGACTTAAAAAAAATTCATGGAAAAATGGAATTAAAAGAGAATGGAATTTTTCCAAGAACTTTTTGAAACTCAGAGAGAGTTCCTTTTCTTAGAATTGTGCTGTGTACTCATCACTTTCCCCCACTGGGTATGGGAAATCCCAGGCACTTGCCTGGAACTCACAGATGTGCAACCTGGGTGTTCAAGGCAAGTTCACTACCATGGCCAGTGGAGACAGAAGCCAACTCTGGGAGATGGTTTTGGGATCCATTTCATTTGACTTCTCAGAAGGTCCCACGTGATTGAGCACGGTTGCTCACAAAGATGGTCAATTTGGTAACATATCATTGGATTTGCTGTTGTTGTTGTTAAGTGCCATAGAGTCAGTTCTGACCCATAGCAGCCCTGTCTAGGGTTTCTGAGGAGCAGCTGGTGAACTGCCAACCTTGCAGTTCAAACGGCTTTGCAGTCTGGCCATTGACCCACAGCACCACATCAGAACTCCAGCATTGGATTAGCTTTTCCTTTTTTCCTGTTTTACTTCCTCTGTTCCTCGTTTCTGCTTTTTGGGATTATATTCCCAAACAGACTAATTCCACGTCAGCTTCTGGAGAACTCAGCTGAAGATTCCTAAAGTCCCATGCATTTATAGAATTAAGCTTTCACCGTAAGTCACTCCCATGTCACTTTCTTTGGTTCCATATGAATTTGACTGTGGAATTATTACAATATAAACACTCAACACCTTCTCAAATTTCTCCCCAGACTTTGAAGGTGTCTCCTTTGAGGCTCTATTACTATTTACTCTTACCCTTCATCTGGATGTAGGTTTTCACAATGTCATTAGCCTATAGGGATGATCCCATGGTTAGGGAAGTTAGTACTTTTTTATTGTTGCCATAAAGTTTTCCATGAGATGGTCACATATCTGTATGTGTTGCAAACTTGCAAACTGCTTTTGTTTTGGGCTATTTGTTCAAGAATGTTCGTGTAGAAAATAGCTTTTGAAGAGGCAAATAACTTCTTGCTCTAGAGCAAAGAGCAAGCATTTCTACTGCCTACTATAAATGATTCGAGTTCCCAAAATTCAGGATTCTTCCCCTGAAATGCAAACAATTGATTGTGCCAGTGTCTTCTCTCCCTTTTTGGATCTCCTCTTGACATCATTTGGTAGGAATTATTGTTGTTAAGTGCCGTTGAGTCGGTTCCGACCCATAGCAACCCTGTATAGGGTTTCCAAGGAACAGCTGATGAGCTTGAATCATCGATCTTGCAGTTCAAATGGCTTTGCAGTCTGGCCATTAACGCACAGCGTGGACTCAGGAATCCAGTTGGGGGTGGGGAGTGTGTGTGGAAATTGTGGATACTCTAACTATTACTATTTCTGTGAGTCACAAAGTCCTTTGCCTCTGACCAGGAATTTCATGTCTTTTCCCAGCATCCATGAACCTGGGGCAGGCTAACTTTTCACTAGCAAATTGGAAAAAATATTAAGCCTTACATTGTTCTTGATATCCATGTGATGTTTTAGTCTTTTTTTTAGACCCTTTATCCAATTGGTTAAATTCCTACTGTGTTCATCCCTCATTTATCAAATTTTTATCTAGTACTTTCCATACCAGAGGGAGAAAGATGAGGTTTTCTACTCCCGTAAAGATTTACACCCTCGGAAACCCTATACAGGGTTGCTATGGGTCGGAACTGACTTGATGGCACTTAACAACAACAACAACTTTCCATACACCCACAATTATTCTAGGGCCTGGAGATACAGCAGTAAACAAAACAGAGAAAAGTCTCCACCCTCCATGCCACATCTTTCTCTCTTTCCTTGATCTCTTGTTCTGAATGAACCTACATTCACTAATGACATTTGTTCTATTTTCTCCTTTTAACCTTGAGACATCGAATTCCTCCAGTGAAACAAATTTCTTCTCTGAATTTCCACACAGATCAGTACTGCCAACTCTTCACGTCTTGAGACTGAAAACCTAGATTCTGTTCTCCTATTTTTTTTAATATTAAAAACTTTTATATAGTAGCGTAGTGGTTACGAATCGGGCTGCGAACCATAAGGTCAGCAGTTTGAAACTACCAGCTGCTCCGCGGGAGAAAGATGAGGCTTTCTACTCCCGTAAGGATTTACACCCTCGGAAACCCTGTACAGGGTCGCTATGGGTCGGAACCGACTCGAAGGCACTTAACAACAACAACAACAACATGTATCAAATCACTTGTTCTTTCAACCACGTTTACATGTACAATCCAACCCCACAAGCCCCATGTTGTGCAACCTTCGCACTACCCATTTCCAAATCTTCTCTCTCTCTCTCCTCTTTTCATTTCTCTTTCCTTCCCCTTCTTTTTTTAGGTAAGTTTCCAATGGTTTGTCCTAATGAAAAAATAAATATACATTGTTTCCCTTTAAGTCCATGAAAAAAGAAAAAGACCAGAAAAACAAGAAAGCAATTTCTTTTGTTCTTTTCCCTTTAGCTGCCTTCCCTGTCACCCAACTTAGCACGTGTCTACACTGTTTGTTGTTGTTAAGTGTCGGTTGTTGAATCGGTTCTGACCCATAGCGACCTTGCATAGGGTTTCCGAAGAGGGGATGGTGAATTGGAACCATTGACCTTATCTAGTATTTGAACCATTGACCTTATCTAGCTTCAAACCGACTTTGCAGTCACTCTAGCCAGTGAATAATTTTCCCTTTCTTTTCACCCCTGGTAAACATCCTGGTGTGTCTCTGTGGGTTAGTGAGGTGGACTGAAAGGTTGGTTTGAACTGAGAGGTTAGCAGTTCCAGCTCACCAGTTGCTCCTCAGAAACCCTAATCGGGGTCCCTATGAGTAGGAACTGACTCGACAGCATCTAAAAACAACAACAACAAACATCATAGAATGTTTCTTTTATCATGAAAACCTTTTCTTGACTTTTTTACAGTAGTGGTCTCATGCAACATCTGCTCCTTTTTGACTGATTAATATCACTCAGCATGATGCCGCCCAGGTTCCTACATGTTGTGTGGTGTTTTTCAGATTCCTCATTATCGGTCAGTGTTGCGGGGTAGAAGGAAAGTGGAAAGAATCGTTTTACCTTGATGGTTATATCACACACACACAAAACATGTAAAAATTGTTGAATGGAAAACTCATTTGCTCTGTAAACTTTTACTCACACCACAGTAAAAAGTTCAGTGTATAAATAATGAGTGCATGAACCTTGAAAAATTATGTGGAGGAACATTAGTCAGTCACAAAGGGACAAATATTGCAGGATCACACTTCAATGAAATGTCTAGAATAGACAAATGTGTAGAGATCCAAGTGGTTAGCAGAGGTGGGAGGGTGAGGAAAGGGGGAGTTCTTGCTTGGGGGTACTGAGTTTCTGTTAATGAAGCTAATATAGTTATGGTCATTCAGCATGAAGAAAGCCATCAAGGTCACTGAATTGTGTAGATAAAAAATGTTCACCTGGCAAATGTTTTCTCAGGTTTCTTTTTAGCACAATCAATGAATAAAGACATAAGGAAACACTTCTGAGGAAAACCAGGAAGGTAACATTTCTTAAGAGTCTTGAGGGAAATTAAAACCACTACTCTTGACTTTGGAAAGCCACTTTAGGCAAACTGGTTTGCACAGTTTTAAGTAGCTTCAAAAACCAATGACAGTGCAACCAACAGCAGTTGCTATGGTAGCAAAAGTTGCTGTTATTCTAATCTTGTCGGTGATGGATTGTCTGGAACTGCCGTTGGGTGCAGGAAGGCATGTTCTTTGTGTGAACTTTCCATCGTCTCACCATATTATTGGCAGGAATAGACGGAGCAGACTGTGTGGAAATCAAGGTGGGAAACCAGGGCACAGACACACATGAGGTCTGAACAGCCATGAGTTAGAAGTCAGAGAAACCTCAAAAATTACTAGCATGTCAGTCCCTCCTTTCCAACTAGTTCTTACTGAGGAGTAGGGTAGGGTCTAGGAATGGGGCGAGGACGTAATCACTGAGCGCTTTGTGATTGCTTTGTGGTGACTTTGCGTACACGATCTTCAACAACTCAATAAGAAGCACATCAATGTGACCATTTTACAGATGAGGCAATAAAGGCTTATGAAAGTGACAGTGATATGCCCAAGTTCACAGGTTGGTGACTGAGTCAAGAACAGAACTTAGAGTGGAAGAATCATTGTATAAATTTTGGTATATACATAACTTCAATCTTTTCTATATTTATCTTGATGTTATTTATTGGTCCAGTGGTGAGGATTTTTGTTATCTTTACATTGAGGTAGAATCCATACTGAAGGTTGTGGTCTTTGATCTTTATTAGTAAGTGTTTTAAGACCTCTTCACTTTCAGAGAGCAAGGTTGAATCATTTGCATATCACAGGTTATTAATGAGTCTTCTTCCAATCCTGATGCATGCTTTTCTTCATATAATCCAGTTTCTTGGCTCCTTTGCTCATCAGACAGACAGAATAAGTACACCTTCCTTGATTTTAAACCACTCAGTATTGCCTTGTTCTTTTTGAACTACTGCTTATTAGTCTATGTACATGTTCCTCATGAGCACAGTCAAGTATTCTGAAATACCCATTCTTGCAATTTTATCCATAATTTATCATGATCCACACAGTTGGAAGCCTTTGCATAGTCAATAAAGTACAGGTACACATCTCTCAGGTATTCTTTGCTTTCAGCAATAATGATATCCCTCATTCTATGTACACTTCTGAACGCAGGATGAGACTCTGGAAGTTCCCTGTTGATGTACTGCTGTAGGTGTTTTTGAGTTATCTTCAATGAAATTTTACTTGCATCAGATACTAATGATAGTGTTCACTGATTTCCACATTCCAGTGGGTCACTTCTCTTTGGAATGGGCACAAGCATGGGTCTCTTCCAACCAGTTGGCCAGGTAGTTGTCTCCCAAATTTCTTGGTGTGGATGAGTGAGCACCTTAAGCACAGCATTAGTTTGTTGAAGAATTTCAATTTGTATTCCATCAATTCCTGGAGTATTGTGGTGGTTTTTTTTTTTTGCCAATACCTTCCATGCAGTTTAGATCTTTTCCTTTAATACCACTGGCTCTTGACCATATGCTACTGCTTTTTCTTTATTACCTGTCTTTTTAACAATCTTTTGTTTTCTTCCTGTATGGTGTTCTTGATATCATCTTACAACTCTCTGGTCTTCGGTCATTAGTGTCTAATGCCTCAAATCTGTTCTTGAGATGGTCTCTCAATTCAGGAGGGATATATTCAAGATCATACTTTGGGTCTCATGGACTAGTTTCAATTTTTTTAAGTTTTAGCCTGAACTTGAGTAAAGTTAATTGATAGTATATTCCACAGTCAGTCCCTGATCTTGTTTTGGCTGATGATACTGAGCTTTTCTATTGTCTCTTCCTACAGATATAGTCAGTTTGATTCCTCAGTATTCCATCTGGTGAAGTCCATGTGTCTAGTCACTTTGTATGGTGTTGGAAAATGGTATTTGCAATTAATAAGTTGTTGGTCTTCAAAATTTTATCATGTGATCTCCAGCATTTCTGTCACCAAGGCCATATTTTCCAACTACTAATCCTTCCTCTTTGTTTCCAACCTTCACATTCTAATTATCAATGCATCTTGATTGTATGCTTGATCAATTTCAGAACCATAAATTGGTAGAATTCTTCAATTTCATCATCACTGGCTTTAGTGGATGGCACATACATTTGAATAATAATAACTAGTCAGATGGATCTGGGTTGAAAGCAGAGAAGACAAGAAAGATGTTTACCTGTGCTTTATTGACTATGAAAAGGCTTTCAATTGTGTGGATCATGACAAGCTATGGACAACACTGTGAAATATGAGTATTCTGGAACATTTAATTGTGCTCATGAGGAATCTGTACATAGACCAAGAGGAAGTTGTTCAAACAGAACATTGGAACACCTAATGTTTTCAAATTAGGAAAGAGGTGTGCCAGGGTTGTATTCTTTCATCATATTTATTCAATCTGTATCCTGAGCACATAATTCAAGAAGTTGGATTATATCTATGAAGAAAAACATGTCATCAAGATTGCAGGAAGACTCATTAACAATTTGTGATATGCAGATGATAAAACCTTGCTTGGTGAAAGAAAAGAGGACTTAAAATACTTACTGATGAAGATCAAAGACCACAGCCTTTAATATGGGTTGCACCTTAATGTAAAGAAAACCGAAATCCTCACCGGTGGACCAAAAAACAACATCTATATAAATGGAAATAAGATTGAACTAGTCAAAGACTTCATTTTGCTTGGATCAAGCATCAACACTCATGAAAACAGCAGCCAAAAAAATCAAATGATGTATTGCATTGGGCAAATCTGCTGTACAAGACCTCTTTAAAGTGCTGAAGGAGCAAAGATGTCAATTTGAGGACTAAGGTGTGCCTGACCCAAGCCATGGTATTTTCAATAACCTCATGTGCATGTTAAAGTTGTACAGTGAATAAGGAAGACCCTAGAAGAATTGATGCATTTGAGCTATGGTGCTGGAGAAAAAGAGTCTTTCTGCAATCTTGATGACATGTTTTTCTTCATATATATAATGAAAGTACAATAAATTACCAAAAGAGCAAACATCTGTGTTGGAAGAAGTACAGCCAGAGTATGCCTTGGAAGCCAGGATGGCCAGACTTTGTCTCTCATACTTTGGACATATTATCAGGAGGGACCAGTCACTGGAGACGGATATCACGTTTGGTAAAGTGAAGCATTGGAAAAAAAGAGGAAAACCCCCAATGAGATGGAGTGATACAGTGGTGGCAGCGATGGGCTCAGACATAGCAATGATTGTGAGGTTGGCCCAGGAAGGGGTAGTGTTTTGTTCTGTTGTGCATACGGTTGCTATGAGTTGGTACCAATTTGATGGTACCTAACAACAACAACAATCTTCATTGGTGTTGTTGTGAAGTGTACTGAGTCAGTTTCAACTCATAGAGACCAATGTAGGGCTTCTGAGGAGGAGCTGGTGCGTTTCACTATCTGACTTTTCAGTTATCAGTATAGTGCTCATCTGATGTATTACACCAAAACTCCTTCCGCTCATTAATGGCTAGGATCTCTATCTTTATGCATTCCATTTATTTTTGACAATTTCCAATTTTCCAAGATTCATACTTTGTACATTCATGCTCCAATCATTAATAGCTATTTGTAGCTGTTTCTTTGCATTTTGGGTTGTGCTCTGTCAGCAAATGAGGGTCCCCAAAGTTTTGCTCCATCCATACCATTATGGTCAACTCCACTTTGATGAGGTAGCTCTTCCCCAGTGGTATTTTGAGTGCCTTCCAACCTGAGGGGCTCATCTGGAATTATTATATCTGACAAATTCCTGCTGCTAGTCAGAATGTTTTCATCTTCTAGCCCTATATTTGACAATATTCTATTGCTATTCATAAGGTTTTAAGTGGCTAACCATTCAGAAATAGTCCACCTCTCCTTCCTGGAAGCTCAGTGGAAACGTGTCCATGTTGGGTGTTCCCTGTTGGTGTTTAAAATACCAGTGGCACTGCTTCCAGCATCACAGAAACACAAACATTACTTTATGACAAACTGACAGACAAGTGCTGGTACAGTAAAGGTCTCGTACAATATTTGTCCTTTTGTGACTGACTTACTTCACTCACCATGATGTCTTCCAAGTTCGTCTTGTTATGAGGTGTTTCATGGATTCTTCATTATTCTTTAACATTGTATAGAATTCCTTCATGTGTATGTACCATAGTTTGTTTATTCATTCATCTATTGGTGGCCACTTAGGTTGCTCCAATCTTCTTTGTATTGTGAAAAATGCTGCAATGAACATGGATGTTTACATATGGATTTGTGTCACAGCTCTTATTTGTCTACGATACATACCTGGTAGTAGGATTGCTGGATCATAAGGTATTTCTATTTCCAACTTTTTAAGGAAGTTTCCTACTGTTTTATACAATGGTTGTACCATTTTATAGTCCCAACATGAGAGTTCTTCTCTCCACATTCTTGTCAGCACCTGTATTTCTGAACTTTGTTATTATTGCTGGGGTCATAGATTACTTTTCAAAGGACCATTTTAAATCAGAGTTTTGCCAATAGTTTCCTTATGCTCAGAACCAAACATTCTAAGGCACAGAGGATGTTCTAATGAGACTTGGTTACCCATGACCACAGAGAGGTGTGCTGAGGAATTATAGAAGAGAAAGGAACTGTATCTAACTCTCCCTTCATTTAATATGCACCAAACATGTGGAACTTATCACTGCCTGGATGTAGTCCATAGACAAGTAGTTCCTTGGGAACAAAGAGTCCTTTATCTTATTTTCTTTTTAGTATCACTTGATCTTTTCAGACTCAACCTACACCTGAGATTCTAATTATGCAGCACATCACATAAGTTAGGGAGCATTCAGGGACTGTCCCAACTCTAGAGGGTATACCTTTCACACTGCGGTTACCAGAATGGCTTCTCTAGAGTTGTGCAGTATCAACCGGTACCTCTGTATCTGATAGCCCTAGGCCTATGTCCTTGTAATCTGTTGGTGCCTAAGGTCCTCTAACTTCCTGAGTAGGCAGGATAATCACCAATAGCACATAGCTGAGTCCTTCGAAGTGGAGGGTAGATATATCTCCACTCTCCAATGCTAGCTCTCCTTCCACAACACTCTCTACTTCTTTGCCAGGTTCGATCATTTGTTGCAGTGGTCACATACAGAACTCCCAGACCACATGATTATGGTGTTTACTATGGAAATTGTTGTTATTAAGTACTGTTGAGTCAGTTCTGACTCATAACAACCCTACACAGGGTGTCCATGAATTGGCTGGTGGGTTCAAACTACTGACCTTTTGGTTAGCAGTTCAGCACCACACCAGGACTTTAATTAGGGGGGTTATTGTTGTTGTTAAGTTGCCATCGAGTCAGTTCCAGCTTATAACAAGCCTGTTGTAGGGCTTCCAAGGAGTGCCTGGTGGATTTGAACTGTCAATCTTGCAATTAGCAATACAATGTTATTTGCAACACAGTGTCACAACATATCAACTTGGAAGCACAAGGAACAACTCAGAACACAACATGATACAGTCAGTCTGGACAGTTTCCAACCAGAATAGCTCTCACAGACAGTTCTCAGTTTCCTACTGCCTGCTGACCCTTCTGTTCAGGCATACTGCCCTACTTGGGTAAGTGTCATTACTTTTTAGTTTTGCCAGTAAGTGCCCCAAAGCACCCCACTCTACGAGAAGTCTCTGGCCTTAAGGCACTGCAAAAAAAAAAAAAAAAAAAAAAAAAAAAAGATGTGGCACCAACCATTCTTCCCACAACCTCTCTATATCTCATTTGGGTTCAATAATATTTTGCAATGGCCACACAGAACTCAGACATAATACTCACAGTTATGGGGCTTATTAGGAAGGTTAACATGTTACAGTGCAGGATCAGAAAATTTGCAGGGCAAGTTGTTTCAGTCAACTGCTGATAAATGCTCACCAGACACAACACTCCGCCATAAGCCTCAGCCTGTAGGCACCCGGCTCCAGCTCTATGGCTCAGCAAACTTAGCTCCTCTAGTTAATACTTGGAGGTGCCCACTCTACAAGCAATCTTCCTGCCCAAAGTTACTCAGGTTTACTTGCTCCCTGGGCTGGGAAGTCTTCTGCTCTGTCTTGTATTCTGGCTCTTGGTTCTGCTGCTGCTGCTGCTCCTCTGCCACTCCTTTGTTGTCACAGCTTTCTGTCCCTGGGTCAAGGAGATTCAATACACAGGGATCTCGTGGTTCAAAGGATGTGTTCCCCGCCTTTGATAGTAGTAAAATCCCCCCTCCTGCTTCTGAGATGCTTCATTTCAAGTGTTTACAATGACAAGGAACTCTGTGAGCATGCACAGCTGAATCAGGTTATCCTGTCAGTATCTTCTCCCACCTACATCTTACCCAGACCTCACAGGAAAAGAGTCATTTGGTGAGAGTTACAAGGACAAGGTGAGGAGAGACATACTAAATAATTTACTATACCGCAGGTACTCAGCTCTTATTCCATGAGTAGGTGGGTCCATTGCAGTCATCCTGCACTTGGTTCCTGCTTCTTGCTACCTGTGCTCTTCCACCATGCACCATTTGTCTTGAGTATTACAGGTCTCTCTGTCTCCTGGGTCTAGGAGGTTCTCAGTGCAATGATCCTGGATTCAAACAACATACTCTGTTCTGGGATCAAATTCTTAATGTTCTATGTGAAGAAGAGAGCTGGTCATCTGTTATGGGGCCACCTTATATAGGAGCAATTTTCTTTTGGAGCTGGAGATGCAAAGACCAACTTCCAATGAAGCAGAAGAGGAGAGGAAGCGGGACATGATAGAGAGAGGCTAATGGATGAAAACACTTTATTTAATACAGTAAGTGATTCTCCCCTTTCTAACCTCCCAGGCTGAATATACCCCATCAGAACTCTGTCCTCCAGGGGACAAAGAAATACTGAATCATCCTGAGCCAAGGATGTCTCATCCTGGTTTTCAGGTGTCATCCTTGTAGATTGGAGTGGCTGAGTGGTACAAATGGTTAATGCACTCAGTTGACAACGAAAAGGTTGGAGATTCAAGTCCATCAGAGGTATTTCAGAAGAAAGCTCTGGCCATCTACAAGTCCATCAGAGATATTTCAGAAGAAAGGCCTGGTCATATAATTCCAAATCATCAGACACTGAAAATCCTATGGAACTCAGTGAGGTTGCCATGAGCCAGAGTTCACTACACGGCAACTGGTTTCTGGTTTTGAGGCTTGCCACTTGTCTCAACCTAAGCTAACAAAGCCGCTTGCATGCACAGAGCTCACATTCAGCTTTTGTACCTTTTCACTCTTGCCTATGAAAGGAAATCAAGAACCAACAAACATTTGAAGAAATCCTCCAACAAGAAAGAAGCCAAGTAAACAGAGAAAATGAGTCTGAAAAAATAGATAACTCATTTAGATAACAAAGGAGCTTGAGAGAAAGGTAAGCATCACAGAAAAACAAATGCCGAGGGTCAACATCTGGATAATTGGAGTTCCGAAAGCGAATTAATCAGTTGTTGTCACGTCTGTTTTGGCTCCTGGTAATCCCATGTGTGTCGGAGTAAAACATGCTCTAAAGAATTTTCAGTGGTTGATTTTTCAGAAACAGATGGCCAGGACTTTCTTTCTTTACACCTTTGTGTAGACTTGAATCTCCAACCTTTTGGTTAGTAGCTGAGTACATTTAAGCATTTGCATCACCCAGGTACTTCTCTAGAAACCTAGATCAGGGAAAACAGATGGAAAGAAATGATCAATGATTTTTTTTTTTTTTTTAACCTGAGGGACACACATCTGATTAAGAGTATGTGCCAAGTGCCCAGAGAGTGAGTGAAGAAGATTCTCACCTTTACATATTGTTGTAAAATGCCAGACCATCAAGAAGAACTTTAAGGGTTCCAGAGACAAAACAGGTTACCTCAAGAAGAGCAAAATTAGACTGTGGTGGTTATGTGTCATGGAGTTGGTTCCGACTCATAGCAACCCTGTATAGGGTTTCCGAGGTGATAAATCTTTACGGGAGCAGAAAGCCTCTTCTTTCTACCTCAAAACAACTGGTAGTTTCAAACTGCTGACCTTGAGGTTAGCAGCCTGTCTTGTAACCACTACGCTACCAGAGTTCCTTAAAATTAGATTAGTGATGACTTTCTCACCTGTATTAGATGCTAAATGTTGATGTTGTTAAGTCCTGTCAAGTGGGTTCCGACACATAGCGAGCATGTATAGGGTTTCTGAGGAGCATCTGGTGAGCTTGAACCACCAACCTTGCAATTCAAATGGCTTTTCAGTCTGGCAAATTAACCCACAACATCACACCAGGACTCCTAGATGCTAGTGCTGAAATACTTACAAAGTTTTGAGGGATAATTAGTATTAATTTAAAAAACAACAACAACATTTAAAGTATTTATGAATCCATTAAAAACAAGAAGCCCATCATGGTTAACATAAATAGTATCTTAATGAAAACTATAATTTCTGTAAATCTTTTTAATGTGTGTCTTAGTGGAAACTAGAGTCTAATATCTACTTCTGCAGATACTTTGTTGTGATTTGTTGTTTTTGTTGAGGGAAATGTTATTTTTAACCTAGAACTCTATACCCAGACACACTGATTGTAGAAGGGAAGAATGAAGGATTTTCAGACATGGAGAGACTCTGAAACGTTACTTATTACATTTAAGTTTTGGGGGAAGACACTTGAGAATGTACTACAGCAAAGCAAAAGAGTAAACCAAGGAAAATGAAGATCCGAACTTCAGGAAAGTGATGAAGTAACCCAGAAAATCAGCAAACAAACTCCCCAAACTAGTGGGATGGTTATGCAGGCTAAGAGCTCCAAAAGAGAGGTCTTGGCACAGGATGTGGAATAATTGATGTTATATTGTGGGGATTGTAATTAATGACATGAAACAAAATGTATGTTGTTGTTATATGCTGTGGAGTCGGTTCCAACTCATAGAGACCCTGCATAGGGTTTCCGAGGCTGTAAATCTTTACAGGAGCAGAAAGCCTTATCTTTCTCCCGTGGAACAGCTGGTAGTTTCAAACTGCTGACCTTGAGGTTGGCAGCCTGATTCATAACCACTATGCTACCAGAGCTCTTTACTAACCTGCTCTGTAAACTGTCACTCAATTCACAATAAAAAACATTTAAAAACAAAACAGATAAAAAGAGGTCTTTGGTAGGAAAAGGAACTTGATTGAACTGGTAAAATCATGGAGAATTTGGAAAAAGTGGAAATATAATAATAGAAAGAAAAGTACAACTGAAAGCTCCAGAAAAAACGACCTGGTTGTGGCGCTGTGGGTTAATGCGCCAGACTGCAAAATCATTTGAACTGCAAGTCTGGCAGTTCAAGCTCATCAGTTGCTCCTCAGAAACCCTATACAGGGTCGCTATGGGTCAGAACCGACTCGATGGCACTTAACAACAACAACAATGCAAGAAAGAGTGAGGAGATATCTTGTATTACTTGGCTAGGCAGCAAATAATTGGTCCATAATCACAATGATGCAAACTTACTTTATTGGCATTTCAGCATTTAGATTCATCCTGTAGACAAAGAGAAGAAAATTTAGTTATGTTACAGAGCAGAATGCAAACATGTTGGGGGCGGGGGGGATGTGGAAACACTAAAGTAAAAGCACAGCTGACAGAAATAGAAATAAGATGGAAGAGCGGAAGAGGAAATAGTTGGAGGGAAGGTAGGGTCCCTGAGTTTCTCATCTTGAAAAGGGGAAAGTATTTGATGGCACAGGAAATCTACTGTTAGTTTATTATTCACATTTGCAAAGGTAACCAAAAGAGGAGCTCTTATTAGTGCTGTGACTATATTGGGACGTTGAGGAGGGATGGAGGGAAGAGCGAGGTTTAAATCAACGACCTCATCATCTAATATAGCAAAAGTCAATAGTGTAATAAACCAATAAGTCAAGAAAAGATGGCGGAAGCCTAGTATTTTGTGATATGGAGAGAAATGTCAGAATAGCTAAAAATATGGAGATGTGAAGAGGAGAACACAGATTTTATTAACTGTGTATCTAAAAGTTAACTTTAAGGAAAGAAAAGGAAAGAAATAAATCAAATGTATGATCCAGACCACCAAGTAACATGATCAAATCCACTTTAATTCATCCTTGTATTGTGTCTGTAATACTGAAGTGGAAGTGGGGGCTAGGAATCAGAATCTGGCCTGTTCTCTTTCAACCTACATAACAAATTTGGATCAGAATGATCTAGAAGAGCCTTCAGGGATCATGGTATGCAAATGAAGGCCCACTCTTTTTCAAATAACATTCTTCTTTCATATTGAATCCTATCTCTGTAGGAGGATTAACAAATGTTCTCTGTTATCAGGCACAACTTAATGCACTTTCATAGGAGGACTGTGGAGGGTACAGTAATCAGGGATGGAATTGGGTAGAAGACAATGTTCCCTCTTACAGGAGGCTCAGTAGTCATCTTGACTTCCATAGAGAGACTCTACAAAATGTCTTCATCTATCACTTGCCACCATCTTGGTGAATGCATTGGACGATTAGTCCAGATACTAAAGAGAAGTAAGTTCTTCAATCAAGCACAAGAATCAAAACTAAGTTTCAACTGCCACTTCTGATATCCACAAGGAATCAGAACATTTACAAAGAAACCTGCCCTTAAGAAACACCATCTAAACCAAAGAGGTAGGTCTCAAGCTGGGTGATTGGTACCAGTGAAAATAAACAACTTGGTGCACCAGATGCCAACAGAAGGCCCAGGGGACGTGGAGAAAATCCTCACAATTCTCTGCCTTCAAGGGATGTTTCAATATCCCCTTGCCGCTAAGCCAAGCTTGTTCATGATGCAGTTCATTCAACGGTGGTTTATTTAGAGGAAAATTAGTAAATGGAGACACTACTTGGTCCCAATTGTACTTATCTATGAGATGGTTTGTAAGCTTCTGGGAGTTGATGGCTCCAACTTTTAATTTATGGACTTTTGGCAATTAGCCAGTGCAGATAAATGTCCAGCTTTCAATTTCCTGGTTGAAAAATCCAGTTTGATGATGGTAATGGGCACTGACCATATTTGATGAATGCTTAGGACTTGTTGAGTCATATTGCTATCTTTAGGGAATTTCAACCTGTGAGTCCATCTTCATCATGGAAGACTCTCAGCCCCACCTTGCTTTACAGCTAGGATACAGGCACATCACCTTTTGTCTACCAACCAGATTCACCTACTCAAGACTTCAGCTTGAAAGAAAGCAACATGAGAATGCATTAGAGGGATCCGGTTTGGCGCCATGTGTGTGGCCAGGCGTTTGGCTTTCAGGGATGGCAGTGATGGTAAGGTAGAATACCATTGATTGGGCACTGGTGGTGGCAGTAGTGAAAAAGGTTTCTCAACAGGAGAATTCTGTGGCATTTTTTTCAGTTGCTGATCCAGGAAACTTAGATTCAAGTTTCAGCTCTCAATGGTTCAGAGAGCAATGCAATACCTTTAAGGAATTCCTTTCTGTTTAATCAGCTAGACATAGTTTTTGTTTCTTGAACCAGAATCCTACTGATACAGTGGTCTGTGCTGTTCAAATGAGCCAGACAACTCCCAGACTTGACAACTGTCAAATGAAAGCAGAAGTCTGCTTAATTCAGGTACTTAAACAATGCATAGGGTCCCTATGAGTCGGTACTAACTCGATGGAACCTAGCAACAAACACTTATTTATATATTCTATACACACCCCCACATTGGATTAAGGATGCTGCTGCTATGTGAGTCAGTTCCAACTCACAGCGACTCTGTAGGGGTTTCCTAGGCTGCAAATCTTGGGAGCAGAAAGCCTATCTTTCTCCTGTGGAGCAGCTGGTGGATTTGAATTGATGTCCTTGTGATTCGCAGGCCAACACATAACCCACAACTCCTACAGAGCTCTTTATGATTTGAGGTAGGTGGGTAAATTGGCCTGTATAAATATGATTAAGATTACAACTCCAGTTTTAGAGAAAGAGCACCAAAGTTTGCAACTTTGACATTTATTTCGTTTTTAAACAGGATACTAGCTTTGATTCTGAATTATGATGGCAGAAATGACTGACAGTGTAATGATGATTGTGCTTATCAGTCATCTTAGATTGTACAAAAAGTAGATTTCCATTCTTATTGAACTTCTGGAGAGTGGGTGGGTTCTTTTCTCCCTGCATGTTATTGTGAGGGGACTAAGGTTTGTATATATTAGAAAATGTTTTCACTGTGCTATTTTCAAGTGTATTTAAAACTTCAAGTTGTTCTTTGAAAAATTTTTTTAAAGAAGAAACTCAGGTTCAATAAAGGAATGTACCAAAAGTTGATTTTCCAAAAGCCAATTCAGTCCGCATTTTCTGAAAAGCTTATTTTTAAAGGACAGAAATGACAATAGAAAGATTCAGATTCAAAGACCAGAACTTGGCAGGATTTCTATTGTGGGGACACTAATCCAAAGGAGAAATCAGAAAATATTTTTCTGACAGAAGACCTGAATTTTAAAGACATTGTGTGGCCAAATATCCCTAAACTGACAAATTGGGTCTGTGATTATTCCAACTCAAAGTTAACCCTTAGAGCCCTTAGTTATGCCCACAGGAGATGGGCAACCTATTCTTTAGAAGGGGATCTTGCCCTAAGATTCTGTAGGACACGGTCACAGAGGGTAATGGCCATGGGAGATTCTCCTAGTGTGCAAAGCATGGGAGAGCCATAGTGACTGACCAAGAAACTCACCCCAGCCGGATTCCCATTGTTCAGCAGGCTGAGGCTGATGCCATATACTGGTGACCATGATTGTTGATTCCTCCCTTTGCCCAACAACTGTATGCACGTGTGTGTGTTTAATCCCATTATCTCTCCATCACTGTGTACTGGGTGTGTTTGAAAGGGGCTGAATGAATCATTTAGTCAGAGCTTGTCTGAGAATTAGGAACCATATCCAGACTTGTTTGAGAGAAATGTGCAATACTCATTCTCCTGGAGTGGGAACTAGATGCAATCAGTGGATGTTTTCTGTCTTTGGGAAATGTTTATGGGTTTTGGAGATTATGTGTAGGATGTGTATGTATTCATTGTATTAGGTGGATACTTTAAAATTATATATAGGATAGAATGGATTCTACCTAGTCCCAAGTGCTAGGATTGTTGTTGGCAGTGTTGAATATGGTCGAGTCAGGTTTGACTCACAATGAAACTGTGTACAGTTTCCAAGGAATGATTGGTAAATTTGAACCTTGTGGTTCAAATTGACCTTGTGGTCCAGAGTTTATCCTACAGTACCACACAAGGACCCCAAATGCTAGGATGTTGTTGTTAAGTGCTGTCAAGTCGCTTCTGACTCATAATGACCCTGTATAGGGTTTCCGAGGATCAGCTGGTGAATTTCAACCACCAACCTTGAGGTCCAGCACTTTATCCCACAGTGCCACACGAGGACTACAAGTTATAGGACATGGTGCACCAAATGGGGCCAGTGATCCTCATCTCATGGTACTTGTGCCATTGTCTAATCTGCTTCTACATTGAATCAGAGCTAGTCTGTATGATCAGTAGAATAAAACAAGTGACATTGTGTGACTTCCAAGGCTAGGTCATAAAAGCATTGGATTTCTGCTTTGATATCTTGGATTACCCACTCTGGAAAGCCAGCCACCATTGCTGTGAGGACCCTCAAATAGTCCTGTGGGAACACCCGTGGAGAGGAACGGAGGCCTCTCATCAATAGGCAACACTAGCTCGACAGCCACGAGCACCGGGCAAGTGGACTCTTGAGCTCCCGTCAAGCTTCCAAGTGATGGGAACTTCAGCTGGAATCTGACTAATTTCAGGAGGGACCCTAAGTCAGAACTCTTCAGTTAGACCAGCCTCAAATTCCTTGCCATCTTTTTCTATATTGTTAAGTGCTAGTGAGTTAGTTCGGACTCATAGCAACCCTGTCTGTATAGGGTTTAGGATTTCCAAAGAGCAGCTGGTGGGTTTGAACCACCAACCTTGTGGTTAGCAGTCCAGTGATTATCCTACAGTACCACACCAGGACTCTCTCCTTGTCTATTATTTTTTAGGACTTCATGTTTTTAAACAATAATGATCATTTATTGTATCTTATTGTGGAGTCCTGGTGTGGTGCAGTGGGCTAACGCGTCAGACTGCAAAGTCATTTGAACTGCAAGGTTGGTGGTTCAAGCTCACCAGCTGCTCTTTGGAAACCCTATACAGGGTGGCTATGGGTTGGAATCGACTGGATGGCACTTAACAATAACAACATCATGTCTCTTTGGCTATAAGACACAATTTTGCTGTTATTGTTGAGTACCTGTGAGTATGTTCTGACTCATAGAGACCCTATACAGGGTTTCTGAGGCTTTAAATCTTCAAGGGAGCAGAAAGCCTCATTTCTCCCATGAAACAGTTGACGGGATTGCATGTTGACCTTGTGGTTATTGTATGGAACCTCCAAAAGACACAATAAATGAATATTATTATTTTAAAAACTCCAAGTCCTAAAACAGAGGTATGTGTTTACACACAGACAGCATGCATACATATATATGAGGGTGAGTAAAAAATTATCTGATTATATCCAAAAGGCCGCCCATGTCCATGACTGATGACAACATTAAGCACATAAGTGAAGTGATTCTGTCAAATAGATGAGTGACAGTGGATTACGTGGCAAATCATTTGAAAATGAGCCATGGCTCTGTTGATGAAATAGCACACAACAGACTTGGGCTTCAAAAAGTTTATGCAAGATGGGTACTGAAACAACTCATGAAAGAGTATAAACAGAAGTGTTTGGACATCTGCAAACAAAATTTGGACCAATACTCAAAGGAAGGTAAAAGTTCCTTTAAAAAAAATTATTACTGGTAATGAGACATGGATTCATCACTATATACGAGCCTGAGAGTAAACAGCAGAGTATGGAATGGAAACATCCTCAATTACCAACCAAGAAATAGTTCAAGTAAACCATCAGCTGGAAAATTGATGCTTGCAGTTTTCTGAAACAATATCAGGAAAAAGGTTCAACAATCAACAGTGCTCCTTACAGTGAGATGCTCACTGAAGAGCTGAAGCCTAAACTTTGGATTCAACACAGTACTGCTATCTAAGAGCATTGTGATCTTGTATGACAATGCACATCTACACACCTCTGCCCACGCTGTTGACATTCTGCAAAACTTTGTTTTGAGGTGTTAAAGCATCCTCTCTATATTCCTGATCTTGCTCCATCAGACCCTAAAAGCAACCCTTCAAGGATAAAGATTCACCTCTGATGAAGTGAAGATAGTGGTGCATTGGTGGCTCATAGCTCAGCCTAAAACATTTGTTAATAAGGGAATATGAAAGCTTGTTGACAGATGGACAAAATACCTTGAAAATCAAGGCGATTAAGTAAAAAATGATATATTTATCTTTTCTAAAATTGATTAAAATAAATTCTACAGCCAGAATGTGAATATTTTTGACTCACCCTCATATATAAGTCAAAAATTATTGCTACAAAATCATAGAAACTTTTATTAAATAAAAATATCAAAATCAGTAGCTGTTGTTTCTTGACATCTTCTAAGTCTATACGCTTCTGATGACAGTATCCATCTCTTCAAACCTTCTCCAAAGAATTCTGTGCTTTTCTGTTTACACCATGTCAAAATT
Organism: Chrysochloris asiatica; assembly: GCF_000296735.1. NCBI lineage: Eukaryota > Metazoa > Chordata > Mammalia > Afrosoricida > Chrysochloridae > Chrysochloris > Chrysochloris asiatica. Next base: position 1,404,530 of record NW_006408674.1, read on the forward strand.
GCAGTTTTACATGATTACAGAAAACTTGTAAGCCCACTTTTAGCCTATAATTAATTGGAATACCTAAAAGGGGTGCTAGAACTTGCCCAGTAAAAGAGATTTCCTGCAGAGCCTTTGTAGGGTATAAAACCTTAGGTGAAATCTTGATCACCATCCAGAACCTTCTGAGATAGGAAATTTCCACTTGAAAAGATAAGCAGACTAGCCTGGAACAGCTAGAGGAAAAGAAAATATTTCTTGAAAGAAAGATCAGCAAGGAAAAACAAAAACAAAAACAGCAGCAGTCTGATTGGCTACTACAAGAATAAGCAAGTTGTTTGCTGGGAGCCATTAAGGAAAGCAATCAAGTCCCTTCATAACAACCCCCCTCTCAATACTGAAACTCAAAGGGAACACACAAGCAGGCATGTAAGTGTGCTGGTGGCCACGTTGGTCTACTGGTGAAAGGAAGTGGGGGAAAAGCAGCAATGAAGATGTGAGCTAAATCTGACCAAGTTACATAGACCCCCACCAACCTGGAGTATGGTGAGAGCTGGTTGACCTGAAATACGGTGAGATGTGGGGACTCCTGAGCCCATGGACAAGGACATGACCCCGGAGTGCTAGAGCTGAGAGTGAAGCATCCAGTTGATATGAAGTGAGGATATATGCACAAGGGTGCCCAAACTTGCAGATAGTGCCCTCTGGACCTAGATTCAATACCTGGATGTTCAGCCTCGAGGAAGGAAAAGAGGGAAAAAACCTGTTTTTTTTTTTAAAGAAAGTAAGTATAAATTGCTACAATCTGATGAACTTGACCTATACTTATACTTATGGATGTAATAGCTTAAAATACCAACCAAGAGGGGAAGAATCTTTACAGCAAGGATCATTCCCATACCTCTGGACACAAGGTTGATAAAAATGGGCAACTTAGACATTGGTTACCTAAAATGCAGGGGCTGTAAATGCACGAAGTGACTGGCTTACAAGTTTTCAAGATGGAGTTTAGAGTCAGAGTGTGTGGGGAAAGGTAGAATCCCTGTTGAATGGTTTTCATCCTGTCTAGACAGATCTGGTAAAAGGAGATGGGGACAAGTCTCTCATGATTCAATAGTGAGTAGTTGTTATCATGACTAATTGAGATAGTTGCAACTGTAAAGGTAGAAGTTTTGTAGCAAAAAAGAGTGAGTGGTCTATCTTACAGTCCTGGAACAGAGGACCCTAGCACCATCAAGGGAGAAGAGTGGGAGCAGAGTGTGGGACCCTACCCAGAGAAGTGATGACACCAGAGATGGAGGCAGAGATGATGATGTGGAGAGATGGATCAGCTGAGGACTCTAGATTCATGGAGGGAGAGGGGATGTATGCTGATGGCCGGGAAGCAGGCTTGCAGGGTGTGTTGGCTGTTTGAATGATTGTACATTCCTGAGTGTTTTGTGTTTTGGTTCATATCCCAAAAAACCCCCCAAAAAACCCAAGCAACTAACCAACCAAGCAAATACTGTTGAATGATGAAACATGCAGAGGAT
>NW_006408674.1:1430406-1458738 GCF_000296735.1 Chrysochloris asiatica
CGGAAGCTTGTCTGATCTTTTGACTGCTGCTTCTGCGAATGTTGATAGTTGATCCAAGAAGAATGAAGTCCTTGACAACTTCAATCTTTTCTCCATTGATAAGAATGTTGTTTATTGGTCCAGTGCATAGAATCCTTAAATATTACAAGTGGAGTATGTTAGTACCTATTTCTCCACATTTTGAGTTGTGCCCCATCAGCAAATGAAGGTCCCCAAAGCTTTACTGCATTCATGCTGTCACCATCAAACTCTAGTTTGAAAAGTTAACTCTTCCCTTATCAGAGTTTGAGTGCTTTCCATCCTGAGGGGCTCATCTTCTGACACTTTCTGTGACAATATTCTGGTGCCATTCATAATGTTTCAATATTCAGTATTCTGGTCTTATCTGACTGTGTTGCAGTGCTATTCATAAGATTTTCATTGGCTAAATAGTCAGAAGCGGCCTGACTCTCCTTCTTCCTAGTCTGTTTTAGTCTGTAAACTCAACTGAAACCTGCCCACCTTGGGTGACCCTGATAGTACAATACTGGTGGAATAGCTTCTATTGTTGTTGTTAAATGCCTTTGACTTGGTTCGGACCCATATTGACTCTGTATAGGGTTTCCAAGGAGCATCTGGTGAGCTTGAACCGTCGACCTTGCAGTTTAAGTGGCCTTTACCATCCAGCACATTAACTCCCAGCGCCACCCCACTGCAATGCTTCTAGCATCACAGCAACTGTCAAATCCCCACAGTATGACAGACTGACAGACCTGTGGTGGCTCAGCAATAGGGTCATGATGAAATATATTTGGAATAGAATACTAGTGGTGGTGGTGGTAATATGTCATTGAGTCAGTTCCAGCTCAGAGTGGCCCAGTTTCTAAGACTGTAAGTCTTTAATGGAGCAGAAAGCTTCATCTTTCTCCCTTGGAGCAGCTGGTAGGTATGAACTGCTGATCTTGTGGTTAGAACTCACCACACTAGCAGTGTTCCTTACTAGGAAACCAAGTGGCTGCAAAGGAATGAAGTACATCTATATGTGTGGATATGGAACAATCTTCATTTACAGTATGTATGTTATTGTTAAGTGTGGTTGAGTCGGTTCCAACTAATAGTGACCTGTGTAGGGCTGGAGAGTTTTAACCGCCGACCTTTGTGGTTCAAACCAACTTGGAGTGCTTATCCTATGGTGCCACACCAGAACTCCACAGTATGTATGTTAAGAGGAAAAAACCCAAAAACCCACAAGACAATAAGCAATGCCCATAGGATACTTACATTTGTATTAGTAAAAAATATATATATTGATAGTAATTTCTAGAAAGGTAAAATAAAATAACTCAAAACCTATACTAAACTGAAGTGGAATTGAAAATGAAATGTAAAAAACTAGAAATTTTCACTGCAATGAAACCGAAACCCATCCTGAAGTATCTTCTCTCCCCCACCTCCCGAATCTGAACTGAAATAGAAACCGTTGTTTTTTTCACTCTGCTAAGTTTGGTTTCATTATGATTTTTAAGCTGTAAGCAAGACGGTTGGACCATTTGCATGTAGTGTCCATATATGCCGGGTGCTCCTCTGGCATATTGCTGCTAATGGTGCAGTTCATTGTTTTGGCAGGTGATGGATGCTGTGCAGCTGCAGCTAGTGATGAAGACGAAGACTGTGTTACTGAAACCACTCGCAGGCCAATCAGAGTTCCCTACGTCAACTCCATGGCAGACCGGCCAGAGTAATGAGAACAGTATCTTCCAAAGACGTGAGAAATGCTCCATGATTAGGAACATTTGAAGTTAGAAATCGGAAAGCACTTGTTAAACTCAACAGAGTTTCATGTGAAGGGAAATTTGTCAGGTGAGTATAAACATTTTAAATGTACAATATTCACATTTTTAAAGTGTGATACTTAAAGTCAAGAAATAGAAAACAGCATATAATTTTTGATGATTCCATTCTTGTATTCAATTTCAATTTAAAGGTACTATCACACATAGTTTGTACTTTTATGTTTAGATTTGATATTTATCTCACAAATCAAAATATTAACAAACATCAGCAGCAAGTGGGAAGAAAAGGAATGCTTCAATTTTGATATACTGTTATTTCATTGTAAACAACTTGATAGTATCACTATGAAGTGATGTTTTTCCTCAAATGGTGCTGGAGAAATGTATGAGAATATTGTAAAATGGGACTTAGAATGGGAGAAATCAGCAAACTTGCGAATGTAAAATCCAAGTTATTCCAGTTTTCCTAATATACTGATGCTATATGAACACAAACATTTTAATAGGCATTAGCTCTAATTCATTTCTAGAAATTGATGTTATCAAATCTAAGACTTGTTTTTACTGTAATAGAAAAACCAACCTAATGCCGTTGAGCTGATACTGACTCATAGAGACTGTATTGGACAGAATAGGGTTTCCCAGAGTGTAAATCTTTATGGGAGCAAACAGTTTCAATTTTTTTTTTTTTCCTCCCAGAGCAGCTGGTGGATTTGAACAAATGACCTTGAGATTAGTAGTCCAATGCATAGCCTACAGCACCACCAACTCTCCTTTGTAGTCCTATATGCTGTTGTTGTTAAATGCCGTAGAGTTGGTTCCAACTCATAGTGACCCTGGATAGGGTTTCCGAGGAGGGCTAATGGGTTTAAACTACCAACCTTGTGGTTAGCAGTCTAGTGTTTAGCCTATAGAACCACACCAGGATTCTTATGCTGTTGTTGTTATGTGCTGTGGAGTTGGTTCCGACTCATAGTGACCCTGTACAGGGTTTCTGAGGCTGTAAATCTTTACAGCCTCATCTTTCTCCCATGGAACAGCTGGTAGTTTCAAACTGCTGACCTGAGGTTAGCAGCCCGATTTGTAACCACTACGCTACCAGAGCTCCTTAGATATGCAATGTAGTCATCTTCTATTTTGTGATCTGATGTGGTCATCCTCCATTTTTGCATAACATCAATTTTTACATGATGACCTGATCTTTGGAACCTAACCATGTCAGTAAGTGAGGAGTGGGTGTATTCTCTTTCAAAATGCGTATTGCCAGTAGATTGAGCTGGTCAATTTTAGGGTTTAACATTCAGTTCACACAAGACAGTAAGATACATCTGTTAACACTGGGAATGAAAGAATGAAAAAGAAAGACACACAAGTCTGTACATAAAAAACTCGATGTGTTACACTAAATAAGTACAACGTTGTTTTACAGCAGATTTATTCTGTAACCATGGATAATGATTCTAATATTATTCAGTTTGTTGAATATACAAGAATGATAGTGAAATTGAATGGCCAATGGAAAAGTAAAATAGCAAATTTGAAGACTCTGGCATGCAGGCATTAATCATTGCAAAGTGTGGTGAAAGCACCAAAGTTTATAAGAAAAGATAGACTGGTATGAAGTGTTGTATACACACACTTCAATTATTCACTGACGATTCTGTAAGGGCATAGAGCTGTTAGATAAGCTGTTGATTGCAAGGTTGGTCTGAACTACAAGGTCAGCATTTCAAACTTGCCAGCTGCTCCTCAGAAACTTTATAGAGAGTTGCTGTGGGTTGGAATCGACCCAATGGTACTTAACAATAACAACACGGGATGCTGAAGGGGAGGAATTTTTAGGAGACTTCCATGAACTCATTTGGATACCTTGTATTCTGAAATTGTTTTCCAAATGTATCAGAAAATAATTTAAGGAAACCAGTACTGGATTACCTCATAAGATGTAATAGTAATACCATGATGGAGCAGTAAACACCACATATACTCTATGCCGGATATACTATGTTAGAAACCTTACAAGGATGCAAAAATCTCTATGATGTATTAGCTTAGAACATTATGAAATGTTAGTGACAAATGATGCTGTAGAATACGCACTGGACTGCTAACCACAAGGTCAGCGGTTCAAACCCACCATCCTATACAGGGTCACTATGAGTCAGAACTGACTCGGTGGCACGTAACAAAAACAACAGTGACAAACAGGTATATATCAAATGAATATAAGAAACTTTAAAAACCTTTAAAGAAGTATGGTTAAGACTGCATGAGTGATGTTTTTGGTATGTGGATAGAAACTTAGCTAAAATTGTTAAGTGCTATAGCGACTCTGTATAGGATTTCAGAGGAGTGACTGGTGAGTTTAAACCACTGACCTTGCAGTTCAAATTCACCTTGCGGTCCAGCGCTTTATCCCACAGTGACACACCAGGAATCCTAGCTAAAATTAATAACTCTTAATAATATATTAACACAGGGAGTCCTGATATGGCACTGTGGGATAATGCACCAGACTGCAAAGCTGTTTGAACTGCAAGGTCGGTGGTTCAAGCTCACCAACTGCTCCTCAGAAATTCTATACAGGGTCACTATGGGTCAGAACTGACTCGACGGCACTTCACAACAACAACAAGAATAATACATTGGATTCCTGGTGTAGTCCTGTAGGATAAAGCACTGGACTGCAAGGTCGGTTTGAACCACAATGTCAGTGATTCAAACTCACCAGTTGCTCCTCAGAAACCCTTTACAGGGTCGCTATGAGTTGGAACTGACTTGACAGCACTTCACAACAACAATAATAACACATTTGGAACCACATCGGTTGAAAATTTTAATGTCTGGAAAAGTTATCATAAAAAATGATAGTCTATCCATGGCACTTAACAACAGCAACACGAACAATTCAGAGCAGTTTATCTAGATCCTTGTTGTTAATGCCATCGAGCTGGTTCCCACTCACAGAAACTCTGTAGGGTTTCTGAGGAGCAGCTGGTGGGTTTGAACTACCGACCTTGCATTTAGCAGTCCGATGCTTATCCTACAGTACCATACCAGGACTCCAGATCCTCATGAACACATTCTAATTCGTTCTGAACTTAAGGTGAAGGCCATATTGCATTTAAAAAGCATTTGAAAAATGGTAGAAAACTTAAAAAGGAACCATACTGCAAGTGTAACAATGAAAAGCAAAAGGCAAGAAATGCTTTTGTCTCTAATGATGATACTGATGAGATGGAATTATTTGGAGATCAAACACCTACTGTTCACATTGATTCTATATTAACAATCTTCGATGATAAACAAAGAGGTGAATTTTGGGAAGAAAGCTGTTCACAATATTCCCAATTATATAAAATTGCTCTGGTAGCTTTGGGTTCCTGGTATGGTGCTGTAGCATCAGTACTGGGTTGCTAACCACAAGGTCGGTGGTTCAAACCCACCAGCCACTCCTCTCCTTGGAAACCCTATACAGGGTTGCTTTGAATCAGAACTGACTTGAGGGCACTTAACAACAACAATATAGTAGTTACAGGTGAATTCATTACTCGTGTCAGTGTTGAGAGAGACTCCGCAGGTTTGGAACTCATCTTGCAAAACAACAGGGATAACTACAATGAAAAAAATATTGAAGGATATTTTTTAATTAGGTGTAATTATGGCTTGTAATATTTCCTCAATGAGCTGTATAGTTATATATGAATTAAATCTCTATGTGTAATAAAGTGTTTAATTTATGCTATGTGGCAAATCTTCATCTTGGAGTTGATATGAGTATTAAAGTATTAAATATTTTATTCTGCTTGGCCTTTATGCATTGTTATTAGGTATACCATGTATTGTATTTCTAGTATTTTATGAATAAATTCTTATCAATTTGAAGTGTTGGAGTCCTGGTGTGGTGCTATAGGATAAGCACAGTAGTGAACCAACAGGGCAGCAGTTAAAACACATCAGTCCCTCTTCAGAAACCCTATACAGGATAACTCTGTGTAGGAACTGACTGGACAACATTTAACAACAAATTAGATGTTAGAAATGAAATGTCACCTACATAAAAATTAAGCTTGTTTTAATTGCATTTTATAGTATTCAATGCAAATTTTCTATTCAGAAAGTATTTCGAATCTGCAAATATGTATACAGTGTGTTAAGAGTGTTTGTTTATTATTTTTTTTATCACAATACTATTTTTCTAAAACTCTTTAACTGTGAACTGGGTGAAGGTTTACAGAGCAGATCAGTGTTCCAGTCAACAATTCATACACGTCTTGCTTCAGGCCATTGATTGCAGTCCCCACAGTATGACATCACTCATCCCACTTCCTCCCTGTGTTTCCTGTTTCCACTCCTGCTTCTTTCCTAAAGCTGCCCCTTCCTTATCCATGTCAGATAGTGTGCAAGACCCCGAGGAACATGACAGAAGTTGGTCCCACCCTTACTTCATAAAGCCTTAAAAGTTTAGGCTAGGGCTCTGCCACTCCACAAAGTGTGGTCCCTGGGCTGGCAATATTGCCATCACCTGGGAGCTTGTTAGAAATGTAGCATCCCAGCCCTGACCTGCCCGCTGAGTAGACTCCTGTTGCTTGTCATTGAGTCCATTTCTGACTCACAGTGACCCCATGTGACAGAGTAGAACTTCCCTATAGAGTTTCTAGGCTGTAATCTTTATAGGAGCCGATTTTCCCATGGAGCCTCTACTTGAGTTCAAACTGCCAACATTCAGGTTAGCAGCAGAGTGCTTGACCTTTGTGCCACCAGGACTCAGGGGGTTGGCCTGCACTCTATGGTTTAAAAGCACTCTAGGGGGAAATCCCCAAAGAACTTTCTTCTTAGCAGTTCAGATATGGTTTCTGGACTAGAAGAGAAAGGGCATCGTTATAACCAGCTGGGGACATGCTGAGTACACTCACAGGAGTGTTGGGGGGAAAGAGGTTAAATACCCGCAGTCCAAATTGTACTAGAACTTTGCACTCATTTTTGTCCTGCCTTTTCTCTCAGGAGTTAACAACTAAATGGCTTTGCTGTGCTGTTGCTATAGCAACAGGGTCCAGTGCCGCTTTGACTGCTTCCCACCGCAGTAGTCTCCTGACTAGTCTCCCTGCCTCCAACCAAGACTGCTTGCTGTTAATCAAAGTTGAAATCAAACATGTGTCAAGTGGGACAATCACAATCCCTAGATGATACAGCAGGCCCAATCATTGCCTTTCTCCTTTGCGCTGATTTAGGACTGCTTCAGGTTATTTTCAACCAAGACCCGAATCCAGAATGCAGTCACCTCTTCCCAAAGAGAGAGAAAAAAATCTGCTTTGACAATTATGTGTTTTTCAGTTTTTAATTTCTCTCACTATTTTTATTGCTGAATAAATGTAATGAAAAATCAGAAAATGCAGATGACTAAAAATATACATGTACAATCTAAGTTCAGCTATAAATGTCATTTTTAATGACAGCACATTATTCCATTGTTGGGAAATATGAGATAATGCTTATGAAGTACCTGGTTCTGAAGCCAGCACATAGTAGCTGTATGAATCATGGACATTCTTTGTCTTCCTTCTCCCAGGTAATAAGACAGGTCCTGGGTTCATACCTTTTCCTACAGTTCCCTCCATACCTGGTACCAAGACCAGACATCCTCATCATGTAGCTGCGTTCTTGTTGAGTACCCTGACCTTTCCAAACCACTTTCATAGGCCTCTGCAGTGTAGACACAAAACCACATCTGTCCTTTTCAGGAGGACAGACTCTGGCAAAGCAGGCACCAGATTCTTCACACGACCATCTCTGTAGCTGCCTATCTTGTTTATTTTGAAACAAAGATTCAGAGAAGTTGAGGCCATGAGAGCCCTGTGGACCAGTTCCCTGATTCCGGGCAATGCTTGTCCATTTTATACATGTGGTAATTGTGCCCCAAGGAGGTGATATGAGGTCATACAGAAAAATGGTAGCAAAGGGAAATTGGATCACTTTCCTGTTTTTTTTTTTTTCCTACTATATTAAAAAAGAGTGTTTTATAGGGTTATAACATATTGAAGTAAAGTGTAAATCCAAAGCAACGAACTTCACTTTTGTATATACCCGTGAAACTATTCCCTCCATCAAGAACATGTTTAGCATCCAACAGGCTCCCTGGTGCCCCTTCCCAATCAACACCACCACCAAAGGTACCCACTATCATCCTACATTAGTTTTGCCTGTAACGTGTGGCTCTGAAGATCAGAGGGGCAGCTTTTGTCACTGCTATTTTACACATGAACAATCTTTGCACCTTGGTGACTAACAACCATAACATCAACTATGTATGTCTTGTCTGTTTCCTCTATCCTGGATACTATGCCTACACACACACCATTTAATTCTCACAGCTCTACAAGGCGAACATTGTTACTATCTGCTATCATCTATTGACGTCTATCTATCAACTATCTACATATATTTACTACCTATCTATCTGTCTATCCATCTGTCCATCCATCCATCTGCTATCTGTCTGTCTGTTTATTTGTTTATCTGTCACTTATGATGCTGCAGGTTAATGCGCTGGATGGCAAGGTCAGTTTGAACTGCAGGGTCAGCGGTTCAAGCTCATTTGCCACTCCTCAAAACCTTATACAGGGTCGCTATAAGTTGGAATTGACTTGACAGCACTTAACAACAACAACAACAACAACATCTATCTATCAGTCGGCAGTTCAAACCCACCCGTTGTTCCTTGGAAACACTATACGGGGTTCTGTATCAGAACCTGAGTTGACGGCACTTAACAACAACAATCTACCTGTTACCTATCTTCCTTCCTTCCTGTCTGTCTAGCTGTCATCTATCAAGTTAACTAATTTGTTACAGGTAGAGTTGGCTAAGCAGTTGTTTCCTTTCCTTTCTTTTTTTTTTTGCACCTGCTGTTGGATCTTGAATTCTGTAGGACAGACAGGTGGGGAGGAAAGATAGACGAAAATAAGCTGTTGAAATCCATAACAATGAATTGGAGCAAAATAACCAATTGTACTGTTTCCCTGGGACTGAGGAGGTTCCTGGGTTATGAGACTTTCCATTTTCAAATTGGGAGAAGGCCTTGGCTGGACTGAAAACTCCATCAGTTCTTGGTCCTCTGGTCTGGATGGTTGGTAGTAGTAGGAAAGTTGGCTCCCTCAATCATGGAGCTAAATACATACAGTTGGCCCAGAAGTTGGAACAGCTGAAAGAGAATTCAGGGGAAGGTGGAACAGTTACAGGCCTCACAACAGAAAACTGGGCCTACACATAAGCAATGTATGTGAGCTACAAAATGGCGGCCATTTCACTTCCTGCTTCCAAAGCTGCCACCAGAGTGTTTCTGTGGCCTGCTCTAACCAGAAATAAGAAAGGGAATTCTGGGATATGTTCAGTCAAGCCAAATAGACATATTGCAAAGCCACCCCTAATTTACAGATAGGGAAACTGGGACTGAGAGATGCTAATTCATGTGCCTAGTTTACATAGGGAGGAGGGGTCCCTCTGATAGTCTCACTTTAGAGCCTTATTCTAACTCAGGCCTTATTTCACAGGCTGTGAGGATGCTAAAGATAGCAACTGTACAAAGGACCAGTCCCAGACAGAGAGCTGCAATTTGGGGGAGGTTTCCAAGCAGAGAGGCATGTGGAATGGAGCTGTTAAAAGCAGGGGTCTAGATTGGAGGTTTGTGTCCACCAAGAGGCATCTCAAAGGAAAGGCCTGGCTATTAAAAGCTCTGTGGGACACTGTGACAGACATGCAATCACCAGGACTCAGATTTGTTTCAATGGCAACTGGTAATATATTGACTCAGCTGTATAGTACTGGGCAAGTTAGTTAATCACTGTAAGACTCAGTTTCCCAATCTGCAAAATGGGTTAATTTTATGGGTGTTGTGGGATAAAGCACTGGACTGCAAGGTTGGTTTGAACCTTAGTGGTTCAAACTCACCAGCTGCTCCATGGAAAGGGTTTCTATGAGTCGGAACTGACTTGAAGGCATGTAACAACAGCAACCTTATAATGTTTTTGTGAGGATTAGGAAGATAATTCAAGGAACCTAGTTATAATTTGTGATTTGTGAGCTATGTGGATACCTAGTGCAAACCCTCGGAAGGAGACAGCATTGCTCAGTCTTGGGACCCGCTCCTCAGTGAAGACCAAATGCAAAGTGGTGGATAGACTCAATGAGGACTAGGATCAGCTCATGCTGTGGGGTGGGAGCATTAGCAGTTCACTGGAGGCAGGGACTACGGCAGGCCTGGGTAACTGAGAGCCCCACCTCCCCCTACCGCCCCACTGCCTTCCCTGAGTGGAACAGCAGTCTTTTCAGAGCAGGGTTGTTAAGATGCCTTTCCTGCTAACCTGGTGACCTTGGGTGAGCCTGTGGGACCCCTAGGCTTTAGGACAGCCAAGTAGGGTAGGAGAAATGGAGCAGCAAATGCGTCGCCCATTTTGCCGTTGGCAATGGGGGCAAATGCACTAGTTTCTCAGAGTTTGGTGCTAAATTTAGAACTCCACTTCTTAGTGAAGTCAGTCTTTGTTTAGTCAGAGGTGGAATCCAGGGCTGGTGAAGCTCACCTGTCTGTCGCTTTCTGACTGGCAAGTACCATGTACCACGGCAGTGGCACAGGAAGCTGACAGAGTCCTCCTCCAAGTTCTCAGGCTGTGTGGCCATGGTAGGTCACTGTCCCTGGCCATGAGCTCATAGGACCTTGGACCTGCTGGCTAGTAGAATCCTTCATTGTTGTTAAGTGACATCTAGTTGGTTCCGACTCACAGAGACTCTACACACAACACAATGAAACACTGCCTGGTCCTGTGCCATCCTCACAATTGTTATGTTTGAACCCATTATTGCTGCCTCTGTGCCAAACCATCCTGCTGAGTGTCTTCCTGTTTTTTCATGACCCTCCACTTTATCCAGCATGGTGTCCTTTTCCATGGACTTGTCCTTCTTGACAACATGTGCAAAGTCATCCTCGCTTTTAGAGATCATTCAGACTGTACTTCTTCCAAGAGAGATTTGTTTGTTCTGGCAGTTTGTGGTACTTTTAATATTTTTCTATGATACCATAATTCAAATGCATAGATTCTTCTGTGGTCTTCCTTATTCATTGTCCAACTTTCACATGCATGTGAAGTGATTGAAAATACCATGGTTTGTGTCAAATGCACCTTAGTCCTCAGACTGACATCTTTGCTCTTTAACACTTTAAAGAGGTCTTGTGCAGCAGATTTGGCTAATGCAATATGTTGTTTGATTTCTTGGATGCTGCTTTCTTGAGTGTTGATTGTGGATCTAAGCAATTTAGCCACACCCTGGAGACCCCTAGGGTACTTACTGGTCCTAGAAATTCCTGTTTCTTGATGTGGGGAAAATTCCTGGTCCAGATTGTATGAAATCTCAGCAGTGGGTGCTCTCAGAATGAAGATGATGATTTGGAGGAGAGCTGGAAAAAGAGATCTTTGGGTCTTTGCAGACCCTATCTCTCCTCTGTCTCTATCAGGGTCCACAGGTCTGTCACCTCTACAGTGAGCATCTTTCATTACTCTGAAAGTCAACTCAGGGCTGGCAGGTAGACTGGCTAGCTCATCAGCCTGGGTGTGCTACTGCTTGTCTGCTTTGCCTTGACGATGCCTGGCATGAAGCATTTCGTTCTTGGCGTCAGCTCTTGACTTGAGTCTTTTCATGGAACTGCCCCACATGGTTTCTTCAGGGGTGCAGGGAGCAGGTTGGCTCAGTTCAGTACACAGCTTCCAGAATCTTGAGCAGGGAGGAACAAGGGGAGTGAGAAACATCTGAGAAGACATATGTTGTTTTTATTGTTGTTAAGTGCCGTCGAATCGGTTACAACTCATAGTGACCTTGTATAGGATTTTCAAGGAGCAGCTGGTAGGTTTGAACTACCAGATTTTCAATTAGCAGTCCAGTACTTATCCAAAGCTCCACACCAGGACTCTGAGAGCACATATAATCGACCTTATATTACTTCTGGTTACAACCCTAATGTTAAATATGGTTCTTGAACTATAGGGATTGCTCAGTAAATGTCTGCTTTGGAATACGTATGAATTCAGAAATGCTGTTTACATGGGTTCCTCAAAGGCCTTATGCATAAAGAACAGACTCTAAAATGGCCCCCATAATCCTTGCTTCCTGGTGTTCATGTCTTTGTGTGATCACCACCCCTTGGGTGTGAAACATGTGACTTGCTTCTAACCAGTAGGCTGTGCATCCCAGGGTCACTACTAACTTGAATCAGAGGGATCAACTACCACCAAGAAAGAAAAGCCAGAAGGGGACTCTGTTCTTTGGATCTGAGCTCCCTGTACTGTGAAACTCCCAGATCCAGGAAAAGATTGATTTCAAGATACTTGGAGATCTCTAAGCAACGCTAGGCTTCAAGGTGCAGAAAGGAGACAAAGACCTTTCTCCATAGCCAGACTTCTAGTCTCCGTATCTGTGAGAGAATACATTTCTGTTGCCACTTGTGGTATAGTACCATAACTAAGACATCCGTGACAGCGCTCGCCCTCTCTCCACAGCTCTTATCTCCATTGGAACTTATCTTCATCAGTGTGTTTGGTTCACGCCGGGCTTGTTCATGTCACATCTTACTCATGAGCTCCAGGGAGTCAGAAAATGGCTGACTTTGGCTGGTCTGTGAATCCTGAACACTTCACACTTGTTGAGCACAAATAGTTGTTGAAATGCCGATGTTGACAACATTTGGTGTAAGGGATGGAGTCATGTCCCGCGGACACAAAAAAAGGCTAGATAGTATTGCTGTAGCAACTTTACAGACAAGGAGATGGAGGCACAGAGAGAATATGTAATTTATCAAAAGACACACAGCTAGACAATTATGGACTCAAGTCTGGCCCACAGAATTGAAGTGCTTAAGCACTAATGTGTGGAGCTGTAGGATCAGCACTGGATGACTGCAAGGTCGGCAGTTCAAACCCAGCAGCCACTCCTTGGAAACCCTATACAGGATTGCTATGAGTTGGAACCAATTTGAAGACACTTAACAACAGGTATGGAGATTAAGTGTTGGGAACCCAGGTCTTGGGCTGGAGTCCTAGGGTTTCATGTGGGGTCAACATGGCTGTGTCTGGCTTCAGACTTATTTCTGTAGTTCAAGTTCAGAAGGCTGAGCGCCCTTCTCTCAACTGATGTAGATTCCCCAGAGCACATCTCTCTGAATTTCACTGGGTCAGATTCACACTCCTGAACCAATCACTGTGGACAGAGGACTGTAATGCCTGGATTGGCCAGGATGAGTCACGTGTCCAGTTCTAGAGTCCAGCAGGTAGATTCACCTGAAGCCCACAAGCTGAGAGTAGAGAAACGGGTGGTCCCCTGAGGAAACTTCTGTATTGTATGTACCCTGAAGACGCTGGACAGAAGACCTAATCCATGTCTGACTCATAGCAATCTTAGAGGACCTGGTAGAATTGCCCCCTAGTGTTTCAAGGTCGGTTCTGGAGGAAGATCTTTATCTTTTTTTGTCTGTTCATCTTCTGTTTCTTGGTTCTTTGGTGATCTTATGTGGCATGGCATCTGTCTTCCTACAACTGTGCTTGCTTGTTTCATCTGCTCTTTTATATCTCACAAGAGATTGACTGAAGACACACCCCACACTGATACTGCCTCATTAACAGAACAAAGAAAACCTATTCACTTTGTGCTGGGCTGCAAAGTTGGTTTGAACTGCAAGGTCTACCGTTCAAACTCCCCAGCTGCTCCTCGGAAACCCTATACAAGGTCGCCATGGGTCAGAACCGATTCAACGGCACTTAACAACAACAATTATTGTTGGACTCTGGGTGTGGTGCTATAGGATGAGCACTGAACTTCGAACTACAAGGTTGGCAGTTCAAACCTACCAGCTGCTCCTTGGAAACCCTATACAGGGTCACAATGAGTCGGAATTGACTTGACGGAACTGTTGATTGGTTCCGTCTAGTTGGTTGGTTCCAGTCTAGTTGGTTCTGACTCATAGCAACCCTGTATAGGGTTTCCAAGACTTTAAATCTTCTTGGGAGCAGAAAGCCTCATGTTTCTCTTGAGGAGTGGCTGGTGGGTTTGAACCACGGACCTTGTGGTTTGCAGTCTAGTGCTTATTGTATGGAGTCATCATGTGCCCATAATAACTATCATTGTTGTTAAATGCTGTCAAGTCAGTTTCAATTTACAGCAATTTTGTATAGGGCTTCTGAGGAGCAGCTGGTGAGTCCAAACCCCCAATCTTGCTGTTCAAACTGACCTTGCCGTCCGGAGCTTATCCTACAGTGTCACGATACGGGTTAGGATTTACAATATATATTTTTGGAGGACACAGTTCAACCCATACTAGGTAACATTCCATCTTTTGTTCTTATAAATACTGTCAGAATATGATTTTGTACATATGTCACTTGGCACAAGTATAAGTATTTCTGCAGGAGAGTTTCCTAGAAGTGGAATTTCAGAGTCAAAGAAAATGTATCTTTATAAAATTTGGGTCGACACTTACTGCCTGCCTTAGAATTCACATTTCATTTGTCCACGAACAATGTAATAGATTCCGTTTTTCTTACCTTCACCAAGACAGTATCCATCTTTTTGCTTGTTAGCAACAACTGTCAAATGAAAAATGATTTATCACTGCTTTTAATTTTAAGTTGAGCATATTTTCACAGGTTTAAGAAATATTTGTATTTCCTTTTTGGAAACCTGTCTGTATATATCTTTGCCTTGTTTTTGTTTATGTTAAGTGTTGATGAGTTGATTCCGATCCACAGTGACCCTGTATAGCGTTTCTGAGGTTCAGCTGGTGAACTTGAACCACTGATCTTGTGGTTCAAACTGACTTTTCAGTCCAGCACATTAACCCACCATGCCACACCGGGATTCCTTTGCCTACTTTATTTGTTTATTTGTTGTTGTTGTTTTTCAGATTGATTTGTGTGTTATCAACTGTGTTCATCATTCCTATGTTGGGTCATTGGAATCAAGTGCCTAGTGTCTGTTGCTGCTAATCCATTTTCCCTCACAGTCTTCTTCTCCCAGACCTGGGTCCTGACCTGTCCTTGGATGGGTCTGGACACACCTGGTTGACACAGGTGAAGTCTGAATACCTAGTCAGATGTGTAACCATTGTCTTTATCTATTAGGGTAATTAATCATTTTTGGCATGAATTGCAAATACTCTTTTTTCCCTAGATTGCATTTTGATTTTGCTTATGGCAGTTTTATAATGTTTATTTTCACAGGGTTGAATTAGCTAATCTTTTCCTTTCCTTTCCTTCTCCTTCTCTCTTTCTATTTCCTTCCTCCCATTTGTCTTTCGTTTTCTAATAGTTCCTGGGTTTCAGTCAGACTTATGAAGTCCTCTGAGAGAATAATAAAAATTTCCCATGATCACATTTCAAAAGTATCCATTAAATGTGGTAGAAAGAAATTTGAGATTGACCAGTGAAAGAACTTCTGATATGAAATTTCAACTTTTTCAAAAAGTTTTTTCTTGTGAATTGGGTGAAATTTTATAGAGCAAGTCAATAGTCCTTACACATTTGTCTCACTGATTCCAATCCCCACGATGTAACATCACTTTTCCTACTTCCTTTCTGGCTTGCCCATTTTCATTCTTCTTACTTTTCCAATCCTTCTGAATTCTCTTCTTGGGCAAGTGCTGCCACTTCTATGTCAAATGTTTGATTACTCTAAGGTGTGCGTACCGGCCTAGTGTTATGGTTCCCCTTATTGCTTATTATTCCTACTTATTGCTTTGCTGAAAATTGAGCCACGGGCCATGAGTTCATTTCCATACCATAATCTCAGGGCTCCACAAGTCTCTTTACCTGACTAGTAAGTCTGTTTTGTTTTTTGTTTTTTTTCTTTTATGATTTAGATTTTGTTCTATATTTTTCACCCACTCTATCCTGGACCTTCTAATCTCACTCCTTTCAGAGCAGTTGGCCTGGGAGCTCAGGACCAAGTTCAATTGGCACAACACAGCCCATGCTATACATCCTACTTCAGTGAGTATCGACTGGGGTCCTAAAAGCTCATGAGCAGCCATCTAAGGTGTAACTATGGGTCTCTTTTCTCATCTGGAGGAAAGAAGAGTAAAGAAAATTGAAGAGGCGCAGAAACAGTTAGTCCAATGGACTGTGCACACATCAGTCTCCATAACCCTGAGACCAGGAGAACTAGATGGTGCCGTTACCATGACCAACTGCTTTGAAATGTCAACCTTTGAAACAATTCAGAAAGTCCTAGCAAAGAGCCCCTGCTCTGGTGCCCAGACGGTGTCTCAGCTACAGACTCTGCCATCCTGAGGGCCTTAGTGTCTTCATCTTGAAATTGGGAACATGTTACATGCTCACTTTGCCAGCTGTGCAGGGTTACTGTGAGGAGGAAATGAGAGTGATGAGCATGGAAAGGCCTTGAAAACTCTCAGTTCTGAACATACACATGTTGTCTTTCACTGTTATTCAGAAGAGATGTGCTCAGTCCAGCCACACCAATGGTGCCACCATCTTCAAAATCACTCTGGCTGGAAAACTCCAAGTCATCTTTTATCCCCTCTTCCCACATCCTCCACTTCCAAGGCATTTCCAAGATTCACTGATTTGGATGTTAAATCTTCCCTCATATCAATCTTCTCTTTTCTAGTCCCAGCACACTACCATCCTTCTTCGTTCATCATTTCTTGGTTGGGCCATTTGCAATAGCATGCCCAGTATCTGTTGCTGCTGGTCCCATCCCCCCAATTCTTCTTCTCCCAGGCTTGAGTCTTGGTCTATCCTTAGAGGGAAGCTAGGCACACAAGGTTGGAACAGGTGAAGTATGAATACTAAGACAGACCTGGTGATTGATTCTGCAACAGCCACCCTCTCCTTTATTGCTTACAGATCTCCAAGAACTCCCAAAAGAACAAACCAATCTGTGTTGGAAGAAGTGCAGTCAGAATGCTCCTCGGAAGCCAGGATGACCAGACTTTGTCTCTCATACTTCGGACATATTATCAGAAGGAATCAGTCCCTGGAGAAGGATATCATATTTGATAAAGTGCAGGGTTGGAGAAAAAAGAAGACTCCCAACAAGATGGATTGGCACAGTGGCAGCAACAATGATCTCAAACATAGCAACAGTTGTGAGGTTGGTGTAGGACTGGGCAGTGTTTCGTTCTGTTGTGTATAAGGTCGCTGTGAGGTGATGGCCCCTAGCAACATTGCTGTTAACAATCAGATAAAAACCATATTAGATATACAGTTGATGTGTTTAATCTGTGGCAAAGAATATTGACTAAACTATGGATTACTGTAAGAATGAAAAAAATCAGTCTTAAAAGAAATGCAATCAGAATGTCCTTTAGAAGCGAAGATGAAATGACAACACTTCAGCTTGCTTACTTTGGGCTGGTCATCAGGAAAGACCAAGTGCTAGAAAATGAGATCATGGCCAGTAAAGTAGAGGGTCAGCAAAGACAAGGAAAACTCTCCATGTGATGAATTGACACAAGAGCCCCAACATGGAATCAGACATACCAACGGTCATGAAGATGGTGTAGGATTGGGCAACGTTTTGTTCCGTTTTACATGAGGTCTTCGTGAGCAGAGCTGATACCACAGTAACAACATTACTGTTAACGAGACCAACGTCTTCATCAGGCAACCAGACACAGCACTCAGGGCCCATGGGATTTTAGGGCTCCCCAGAAATGTTTTAACTTTAATTTCTTTTGAAATCAGAGGAAAAAATGAATATACTAGTAAACATATCATCATGAATCCAGTCTAGATTTTATTTGCCACAATAGCCATACAACTGAAAAGTATAATTTTTAATTTAATTTTTAAAGTATGTTTTAAATAAGGGCCCACAAGGCAGAAGTAAAAGTCATAATGCTGTTGTTATTGCTGTTAGGTACCATCCAGTTGCCTCTGACTCAAAGCAACACTGTGTACAACAGAACATAACACGATCCAGTCCTCACAATCATTGCTGCATTTGGGATCATTGTGTCAGTCCATCTAGTCTCTATAACCTGCGACAAGAGCCGTTCTGGCAGACAATGAGGTGGACACCCAAGAACAGGGATGGAATGAACTCAAGGTGAGGGAGATAGATATGACAGTGGGGAGTGAGCCACGGGAGAGGAACAGGACAGAACTATAATATTTCTAGCTGAGGATCAGTGGGTTCTACTGGAGCTGGAGGCCATTGGAGGGTTGGAACCCACTTGCTGCCATTGATCTGATTTTCCGTTTTAAAGACTCTCTCTGGTTGCTTCAGACATGGAGGGAGGCAGGACAGCAAGAAAGGTGGTTTAGGAGGCTGCTGCAATGGCCCAAATGGAGAGGAAAAAGTGTCCTGGCCCAGGATGTGGGGCGGGAAGGGTGGAGCAAAGGACTGAGCAGAGACGAGGCCACTGAAGTCATCGGCAGTGAAAGTGACCACAGAGCCTGTGCCGTACCTGACAATCTCTGAATGACACACCCTGACATGGTTTTTGTCTCCTTGGGGATTCCACCATGCTGCAGGCAGAACAGGTCATGGGGGCAGAAAGCCAAATCCCACCTTTGTTTGGAGTTGAATATATGGAAGCTCACAAGTAATGGGTGTCTGGTCTAAGGCAGGTCAGGAGTTCCTGGGGGAGGTGGTAAGGCTGGGGTGGGGTAAGTCTTGCTTGGATTTTGAACTCATCAGTGCCCACCAATGGGCACCAACACCTCTGCATTCACAGTTGTCCATGCTTCTGGAAGATGCACAGAGAGCAATAAGGAAAGTCAACAGATTAACAGCCCCCACTTACTTCCTAACTGCTGCCTGGAATTTCCCGAGGTGACACCAGGCCTTTCATGTTTGTTTCTGTCTACTCCACACTGACAGGTTGTTCCGATGCAATCAGAGTCTGGCCCTGGTGTTGGTGACAGGTGGGCACCTGCAGCTGGATTCTGTTGCCATAGCAACAAGGTAAGGAAAACTGCCCCAGAGCTCCTGGCCTGATTAGACCACAGGGCCAGCTCACCTTCCACCAGCATCATGTCTTCTAGGCACTGTTGTGCACAAGTGCTCAGAATGGTCTGAGATAGGACATTTAAATGGATGGGAAATCAGCCAAGGGGTGTTGTCCCCCTTCTCTCCTTCATATATATCTACCACCAACAGCCACACACACGCACAATTTCTTGTCTCCTTATCAACTACCAGCAGCCCTCAGAAAGATGATCTCACTACTTGTTGACACAGGGAGCTATGGAGAGTAAGATGTGCTTATGCCAGAGCCAAGTGGTTCACAATTCACTGATGTTCTACCATGTGACCTGACAGTGGACTTGGGACTCTCACTGTTTAGAAGTAGCTCTTCAGTATCTGTCAGGAAATATTGATTATTTTACTTATTCAATCATTCATTCATCTAATCAACACATATATTTTTGAGCGTGAAGCACTATTCAATGTCCTGAGGATAAAGCAGTGAAGAAAACAGACAAAAGTTATTGCTACCATGAAGTGATTACTGCTACCACGGTGAGAGATGGGACAGCTAAAAAGCAAGTAACAATATCATGTGTCAGACAAAGGATGTTGAGTGTGACAGAAACAAACAACATAAACTAGGGAGGAATTTTATTTGGGGGGTCATGATATGCATTTTCTATGACATGAACAGGGAAGGTCTGGTTGAAAGGTGGCATCTGAGCAGAGATTTGAGGGCAACCCTGAGAATGTATCATGCAGATCTTCTAACACAGGGAATGTAACTTACTGGGGCCCAAGCTACTGCTGTTTGGAATCCATCACTGCTTTTTGTGAAGACTAAATCTCCCACTGAATGATACTGATGGAAGATGCTGAAGAAATGATACTGAAGGAGGAAGTCCAAGGTGCATTGAAGGTATTGACCAAGAACAAGGCTCCAGGAATTGATGGAATACAAATTGAAATCTTGCAACCAACTGATGCAGCACTGGGAGCATTCAGTTATCTATGCCAACAAATTTGGAAGAAAATTACCTGGCCAACAGATTGGAAGAGATCCATATTCCAAAGTGACCCAATAGAATGTGGAAGTCATCGGGCAGTATCATTAATATGGCAAGCAAGTAAAATTTTGTTAATGATAATTAAAAAATGCCTGCAACACGACATTGATAGAAGCTTGTCAGAGGTTCAAGCCAGTTTTAGACAAGGACGTGGAACAAAGGATATAATTTCTGAAGTCAGATGGATGTTGGCTGAAAGCAGAGAATACGAGAAAGATATTTATGTGTGCTTTATTAACTACACAAAGGTTTTTGATTGTGTGGATCATGACAAGCTATGGACAACATTGTGAGAATGAGTATTCCTGAACACTTAATTGTGCTCATGAGGAACATGTACATAGAACAAGAGACAGTTGTTCATACAGAACAAGGGAACATTGAATTGGTTTAAAATTAGTAGAGTTGTGTGCCAGGGTTGTATTCTTTCACCATACTTATTTGATCTGTATGCTGAACACATAATCTGAGAAGCTGGATTATATGAAGAAAATCATGGCAACAGGATTGGAAGAAGATTCACCAACAACCTACGACATGCAGATGATACAACCTTGCTTACTGAAATTGAAGAAGACTTAAAATACTGATGAAGATCAAAGACCACAGCCTTCCATATGGGCTGCAATGTAAAGCAGACAAACATTCTTACCACTTAATCCATAAATAACATCAAGATAAATGGAGAAAAGATTAAACTTTCCAAAGACTTCATTTTGCTCTTATCAACCATCAGCATTCATGGAAGCAGCAGTCAAGAAATCAAACAACTTATTGCATTAGGTGAATCTGCAGCACAAGACCTTTTTAAAGTGTTGAAGAGCAAAGATGTCAGTTTGAGGATGAAGGTTTGCCTGACCCAAGCCATGGTATTTTCAGTAACCTCATATGCAAGTGAAAGCTGGACAGTGGATAAGGAAGACTGTAGAAGAGTTGATGTATTTGAGTTATGGTGTTGGAGGAGAATATTAAAAACACCACGAACCACCATAAAACCCCAGAATAATCTGTGCTGGAAGAAGTACAGACAAAATGCTCCTTGGATGGCCAGACTTAATCTCCTATACTTCAGACATTTATCAGGAGGAATCAGTTCCTGAAGGAGGATATCAAGCTTGGTAAGTAGAAGGTTGGAGAAAAAAAGGAAGATCCCCAGCAAGATGGATTGTCAAAATGGTAGCAGCTCCAGTGTCGTAACAATTGTGAGGTTAGTGCAGGACCGGTAAGTGTTTTGTTCTATTGTGCGTAGGGTCGCTGTGAGTCTGTGCTGACTCGATAGCACCTAACAACAACAACAATGTCTCCCACATGTTACCTGCTGCCAATAGGGATACTGGCAGCCATGGTTATGTGCTTTGGGGATGATGCCTACTCATAGCAACCTGCACAGGGTTTCCAAGGCTGTAAACCTTTACAGGAACAGAAAGACCCATCTTTCTCACTTGGTTCAGCTGGTGGATTTGAACTACTGACCTTGCAGTTAGCAGCCCAATGTTATCCCACTATGCTACCAGGGCTCCTTAATGGGGATACTAGGACAGAACTGTTCCTGGGAGACATGGCCTTCCATTGTCAGTAGATTTTGGACTCTAGGACTCCCCAGTATGGTCAGACTTGCGTAATCATCTGATTGCCTTCCCCTGCTCTGTTCCTGTATCTTCACACACAGCCATTTCCCCTCATCAAACCTCTGCATGCTTTATGCCTTGTGGTAACTGCTTCTTGGAAGACCAGGACAAGCATACATATGAGGGAAGTTGGAGACTAAGCCATGAAGTAAGGATTGCTGAGGGACTGGAGACTGTGATGGCTCTAAAGCATGCCTCCGACTGTGTTGAGGCTAGAATTTAATTAATTAACTAATTAAAAATTTTTTTTATTGTGAATTGAGTGAAATTTTACAGGGCAGATTATCAGTTTTACATTCAACAAATCATATACTTTTTTTTTCATTACAATGATTATAATCTCCTCCATGCACCATGAGTTAACAGTATTTTTCTCTATTAATTTTAGCTCTTTTTTTTTTTTTTTAACACTCAGGCATTTATAATAATTTAAACCACCAAAGGGTACATTCTGCATGTTTGCTTCCTGGCCACCAGCTCTCAGTCCCTCTCTTTCCATGAATCTAGAGTCCTCAGCTGCTCCCTCTCTCCATGTCCCCATCTCTGCTTCCATCTCTGGTGTTGCTGCTTCTCTGGATAAAGTCCCACATTCCGCTTGTGCTCTTCTCCCTTGATGGTCCTAAGGTCCTCTGTTTCTGGACTGTAAGATTAACTACTCCCCCGTTTTTGTTACAAAATTTCTACCTTTACAATTGTGACAGTCTCAGTTAGTCATGATAACAATTACTCACTAATGAAACATAAGAATCTTATCCTCGTCTCTTTTAAGATTTAATTTAATCCTATTTACATGCTCAGCAGTTCTGGCAGTATAGTGGGATAGGCATTGCGCTGTTAGCCACAAGGTCAACAGTTTGAATCCACCAACCACTCTGTGGGAGATAAATGAGGCTTTCTGCTCCCATAAAGATTTACAGGCTCAGAAACGCTAAACAGGGTCACTGTGAGCTGAAACGGAGAAGACAGCAGCAGAGGCACATGGTAATCAGCAGCAGGAGTTGCGGTGGAGACTACACCAAGTTGTAGTGGCCCCACGGGTCATAGAGCAGAACTGCACTCCATAGTGTTTTCGTAGCTACGACCTATGGTAGCAGATTTGTTGTTGTTAAGTGCCGTTGAGTCGATTCCGACACATAGCGACCTAGTAGAGGGCTTCTGAGGAGTAACTGGTGGGCTTGAACTGCCAACCTTGCAGTTCAAATGGCTTTGCAGTCTGGCGCATTAACCCAAAGAGCCAAGATGGACAGGTTTTCTTCTAAGGTACCTGGATGGGTTTGAACGTCCATCCTTCTGATTAGCAGTTTAGCACCAAACTACTTGCAACATCCAGGGACTCCTTACTTTCATGCTAATAGGGCAAAATGCTTGAGTTGGTTTCATGGATGCAGGTAAAAGACATGAGAAGCCTGGGTCAGAGACTCATCACACAGCAAGACAATTTACTGAGTCAAACAAGTCAGTACGTCCGTTCTCATTAAGAGGAGGAGAAAGAGACTTCTACTTTTGAAGTCACGTCGTAGAGACGTAGGGAGAATAATTGTACTTAGTTTTCGAAACACCCACCACTGTCAAGACTGGACCCAGGTGACTCAGGAACATGAAGACATAGAAAAGTCCCTGAGTGGTCATCCAAGGTCTCGTTAGACACTTAATTCTTTAGCCTTATCAAATACTACTCACACCTCCCAGAGCTGACCACCAACCAGCCAGGGGCCATCTGCTGCCTCCCTGTGGGTCTCGAACAGAATGCAACCACCATCTTCCCCACAGGCCTGAGAACCATGAGCCTTCATGCTTTTACATCTGCTTCTAGTGACAGAGGGCGTGGGGAGATGGAGACAGACCACAACTAACAGGCTGTGCCAGTCCTCACCTTCAACGTAATCACTCTTCGGCTCACTCCCGGTGCTCACCCTGCCACTGGAGTCCAGCCTGGCAGCGAATTAGGAAAGCAATTTGTTCATACAGAATGTGCCACTGTTGGAAGTTTCTCTCTCATCATTAACTAATTTGCTGTGCTTTGCCGCAGCCCTTGTTATCTATAACCATGGCAACAATGCAAAGAGCAGTACATGCATTTATTTTGGACTCAGAAGATACAGCCTGGTCTATTTCTGTCTTTTTTGCTTCTAAGAGGCTGCTGAGTCTGGAGACTGGGGCTGGAGTTAGGCGATGAGGCCTTTCATCTGGACCTCTCTGTGTGTGACTTTAAGCAAGCCACTTCTCCTCTGAGTATCTTAGTTTCCCTGACTGTGAGTTGAGGTGGGGAGGTTGGGGTCAGTGATCTCTAAGGACTTTCCAGCAACATCTTTCTATGAGTCAAACAGTTGTGAGTATTTAGGAATGGAGGGAGTGTTTCCCGGCCCACTCAGAGGCTGTTTGAGCTGCAATTGTAGAAATGTAGGCAGTAGTACGTGGCTGTCGCACCTAACAGTCCCCTCTCTCTGCTAATTTAGTGTCCTCGCTATATAATTATACTGTGAAATTCCCTGACTGAAGACAATTTTGTTAAAATATCCTCCCCTGACTCCCACCACTCATTGCCCAGATTCGTGAATGGGGAAAGTGGGTGTAGCTTTTGGCGGAGAATGAGGGATGTTATGCAACTTGTCCTTCCCCAAATTTCCCAGCCCCACCCCCACTTTGGGACCCGACACTAGTTAGTGTACGACTGTGCGCTATAGGGTTTTTGATGCCTGATTTTTCTTTCTTTCTTTCTGTTTAACATTTAGGTGAAAGTTTACATAGCAAGTTCATTTTTTCCAGTTAATAGTTCATATATAAATTGTTCTGACGGTGATTGCAATCCCCACAATATGTGAGCACGCTCCCTAGGTTCCTCTTTCCATTCATCTGGTTTTCCTGTCCTTCCCTGTCTTCTCATCTTTGGTTCTGGGCCCATGTTACCCTATTGGTCTCATGTAATTGATTGATCTGAGGACGAATTCTTCATGTTGCTTGTTTTATTGTTAAGTACCGTGGAGTCGGTTCCGACTCTTAGTGACCCTGCATAGGGTTTCTGAGGCTGTACGTCTTTATGGGAGCAGAATGCCTCATCTTTCTCCCACGGAACCACTGGTAGTTTCGAACTGCTGACCTTCAGGTTAGCAGCCCGATTCGTAACCACTACGCTAATAGTTCCATGTATTATTCGCCTGTAAGGTGACCTCTGGGAATATTTTCAGTTTCAAGTTGTTAAGTGCTGTTGAGTCGGTTCTGACCCATAGCAACCCTGTATAGGGTTTCCAAGGAGCGACTAGTGAGCTTGAACTGTTGACCTTGCAGTTCAAACCGACTTTGCAGTCCAGTGCATTAACCCATAGAGCCACACCAGGACTCCAAGTCAGGGCTAGTGCCTGGTTTTTGTAATGTAGACCACCAGGCCTTTATTCTGCGGTGCCTCCAACCTTTTCATTAGCAACTGACCTTTGCACCACCCAGGGACTTCAGGAGGGAGCGATAAAGGTTTCCAGATTGAGGGTGTAGATTCTGACCTCTGGGGCTGCAGTTTCCTCATCTATAAGCAGCATGATATGAAAAATAGAGACAACATACTACTATGTCTTCTCATCACATGGAGTGTGATTAAAATGTGGGCTCTTTCCTGACTCATGTAATCTTGGGTGAGCTACTTCATTCCTCAGTGCCTCAGTTCCCTCATCTTTAATGAGGTCAGTAAGGCTAACTGCCAATGAGGCAGGAGTGGGCCAATGGCACAATTTTCACCCTCCCTGAAAAAGACCCGATTCAATTCCTGGCCAAGGGACTTTAAGTGCAGCCGGCACCCCTATGTTAGTAGAAGTTTGCCTGTTGCTATGATGCTGAACAGGTTTCAGTGAAACTTTCAGACTAAGATGAATTAGGAAGATCTGGCTATCTAATTCTGAAAATCAGCCCGTGGAAGCTCCATGGGTTACAATGATCCAATCTGCAAAGGCTCTTAGGAATGGTACAGGACATTGTTTTGTTCCATGCATCACTGCAGCTGACAGTAACAACAGCTATCGTATGGGGTGTTCAGCTATAAGATAGCTGAACAATGACTGGTGTTGAGTTGGTACTCAGTAATGGTAGTGATTAGGACTGTCACATCCTGCAGGAATGTGTGTGGAACTGGGAATGTTGTCCAGCTGGCTCTGGGCTGGGTCAGTCGTCCGTTAAGGTGTGGTCAGAGCTGGCAACCAACGGGCCTGTCAGCTCGATTCAGAAGCCCTTTCTGGAGCTCCCCAGAAACAGAAGCCGATGTCACATTGATAAACCACATTCCCTTGACAAGCTCCTATGTTTCTTGCCTGCATTCCCCTGTCTGCCTGGATCTGAAGACACACTGAGTCACAGCATGCTCAGTAGCCCCCAGCTGCCCATGGACCCTGGTGCCCGGCAGAGTCAGCTGTGCAGAGTCACAGACCATTCGGGGACTCTGTCTCTTGTGATATTTAAAAACGTTATCATTTTTTAAAGCATGCTTGTTGTTATTTCTTACATAAAATGCCTTTGATCATTTCTCATCTGTTGCACATGTCAACATGTATTTATTTAAACACAGATAAAAGTCTGGAACAATACCATCTGTGAATTAGTATAGAGGCGATAGCTGTGAGACATTCCTTCTGTGTTTTGTTGTGGTTGTTAGCTGTCAAATTGGCTCCCACATGTGGCGACCTCCCCACAGTAGAATGAAATGTTGTCCTGTCCTGTCCTACATTATCTGTGTGATTGTTGGTTTACTTGACTCCATTGGCTCGGCCACTGTGTATTTTGTGTGCTTTCCACTCTAAAGGACTCATCTTCCAGCACTATATTGAACTGTACTCTGTTGTGATACATAAGGTTTTCATTGGCTAAATTTTGCAAGTATGAGTAGATCTCTAGGTCCTTCCAAGTTTGGAGACACTGCAGAAACCTGTCCACCATATTTGAAATTCCAGTGTCATAACTTCCATCATTACAACAACACACAAACCATCAGAGCACAGCACACTGACAGATGGGAGCTGAACAAAATGGTGAGATTAGCAAAGGTGTTTCATTTTGGCTTGAGCACTCTCCTGTAGGTTTTAATTGAAAACTATTTTTAATAGACAACACGGGAAGCTTTGGAATAGAATTAAATTTCTAAAATTTAACAACACAAAAGCCGAAAACATTTTTCAGGAGGAGGATTACTGTCATCATATTTCTTTGTTTAGATGGGACTAATCTAGCGGGCACCTACGCCTAGCCTAGTGATTAATCTGTTTCACCTCCCTGTGGGGGTGAATGTTTATCATTGGTTTTCTCATTTCACAGATAAACTGGGGAAGAGAATGTATGCAGGCTCCAGCCTGGGTCGTCTACACCAAAAATCTAGTTTATCCTTGTTTCAGTTTAGCAGGATGGGCCTTCCTTTTGCTATTGAATGCATAGGGTTCTGGGTGGCAGAAATGGTTAAATGCTTAACTGCTAGCCAAAAGGTTGCCTAGAGGTGCCACAGCTTTAAGTTGGAATCGATTTGACAGTATCTAATAACAGGAATCCTGGTGTGGCGCTGTGGGTTAATATGCCAGATTGCCAAGCTGTTTGAACTGCAAGGTTGGCAGTTCAAGCTCACCAGCTGCTCCTCGGAAACCCTATCCAGGGTCACTATGGGTCGGAACGGACTCGATGGCACTTAACAACAACAACAACAACAATAACAGGAATGGAGTCCTGCTATGGCGCTGTTGGATCAGCTTTGGACTGCTAACTGCAAGGTGGGAAGTTCAACCCCATCAGCCACTCCTCGGAAACCCTATACAAAGTGGCTATGAGTTGGAACTGACTCACCAGCACTTAACAACAACAACAACAACAACAACAACAGAAGTAAGGAAAGTAAGACTTATATACTTTGACTCTGGTAGAACTGTCTGTCTCCTGTTAAGGCCAAGGTTGAGCACAGAATTTACAAAACAACAAAACAAAACAAAACCACTGCCATGGGGGTGGTTCTGACCCTTTACGACTCCTATATAGGGTTGCTAGACTGTGGATATAAATCTTTATGGGAGCAGGTAGCTTCATCTTTCTCTTATGGAGCAGAAGTTGGGTCGAGACTGTCAACCTTGTGGTTAGCAGCCCAGACCTACCCCACGGCACTACCAGGACCCCTTTATGAAACTTTAAGGACCTGCTATAACCAGAGCACCACTGGGGAGACAGGTCCCATAATGCAGACCTCTGGGCCGGCCACCCAACCCTCACACCAAAGCAAATTCAAGGAGTGGTCTGGTGGGAGGTGGTTCTTCCTATTTCAGGGGTGATCTCACTTTCCATCTGAGGAAAGTATAGCCAGGTTCATTTCAGGGGACCTCTAGCCAGAGGGACCATACCTCCCCACTGCCCCCTCCAGGATGCTCGGCAGTTCCTTAGGTCAACACCAGTGCCTTTGCCCTTTAAGACGATGGTTGTTCTTGTTGTTAGGTACCATCGAGTCAGTACCGACTCACAGCGACTCTATGCACAACAGAACGAACCACTGCCCAGTCCTGGGCCAACCTCATAATTGTTGCCACACTTGAGCCTACTGATGCTGCCACTCAGCCAATCCACCTCTCTGGGGGTCTTCCTCTTTTTCTCTGACCCTCTACCTTACCAAACATGACATTGTTCTCCAGCGACTGGTTTCTCCTGACAATATGTCCAAAGTATGAGAGACAAAGTTT
This sequence comes from Chrysochloris asiatica, assembly GCF_000296735.1. Taxonomy (NCBI): domain Eukaryota; kingdom Metazoa; phylum Chordata; class Mammalia; order Afrosoricida; family Chrysochloridae; genus Chrysochloris; species Chrysochloris asiatica. Next base: position 1,458,528 of record NW_006408674.1, read on the forward strand.
GGCTATCCTGGACTCCACGGAACATTCTGGCTGTACCTCTTCCAACACAGATGTTTGTTCTTTTGGCAGCCCGTGGCACTTTCAACATTCTCCTCCAACACCATAACTCAAAGGTATCAATTCTTCTACTGTCTTCTTTATTCACTGTCCAATTTTCACATGCATATGAGGTTATTATTGAAAATATGTGGCTTGGGTAAGGCACACCTTA
>NW_006408674.1:1459178-1462942 GCF_000296735.1 Chrysochloris asiatica
ATGGTGAAAGAATATAACCCTGTCGCACACCTTTCTTAAGTTGAAACCACTGAGTGTTCCCGTGTTCTGTTCGAACAGCTGCCTCTTGGTCCGTGTACAGACAATGGTAGCAGTTTTTAAAAGATCAAAAGCCCAGTGTGTGGACTGCCAGAACTGGACCAGAGAAAGACCAAGAGCCACAAATACTCTTTATGTGGGTCAAAGTGTTGGGCGCTGGCTCTGCCATTATTTAGCTGTATGACCTTCAGTAAGTTACCAGGTCTATCTGAGCCTCAGTTTCCTTATCTGTAAAAGGGAATTCAAAAACCCAGCAGAATGGAAGAAACTCTCCATTTAGTGACATCGAATGTGCAGCACATCCAGGAAGGAGCTCCAAACAATTAATATTCATAATAATTACTGTTGTTGTTGGTAAGTGCTGTTGAGAGTCAATTCTGACTCACAGTGACCCTATGGAGGGTTTCTAAGGAGCAGTTGATGAGTTTGAACCTCTGACCTTGCAGTTCAAACTGACCTTGTGGTCCAGTGCTTATCTTCAAGGCCCCTACCAGGCCCCCACAATAATGACTATTGTGCTGTTAAGTGCCAATCAGTCTGTTTTGACTCATAGCGACTCTGTACAGGGCTTCTGAGGAGCGGCTGGTGGGTTTGAAGCACCGACTTTGTGGTTTGCAGTCCAGTGCTTATCCTATAACACCACACCAGGAGTAACGACTACCAGGCCAAGAAATAGCAACATGAGAGGGAGGGACAGGTTCTGGGTAGACAGTTGGGTGGATGTAGCTCTTGAGAACACTGCTGTCGTGTGTGGGAGAGGGAGGGGGATGAAGTGCTGTGAGAAGTACCCTGACATTCTGGGATCTGATCTAACTCTGCTGTGATCTGCAGGGGACAGTGGCTGAGTCCCAGATCTGAGCTGGTCATCTCCATGCTCATTTCTCAGCCTGCAGGAGCACTGTCCTAAGTGAACTGAGGCCCTTCTTTCTTCAGGGAGCTGCATCGTGTCCAGGGGTGAAAGCCAGGTTGGCAGCCCCTTCCTCTCTTCTCTCATCCCCCTGTAGAGGCTACCTGTGCACTCAGGCTGACTGAAAGAAATGCTCACCAGCTTGAGTGTCACCCTGCTGGACTCCTAGTGCTCCCAGATTTGTCTTTATTGGGATCACACTGACCCCAGAACCTCAGGCCTCAGGCCCTACTTGGGTCCCAGACACAGGCTTGAGATTCTGCAGAAAATAAAATGCCAGTTGCCAATGAATCGATTCTGATTCACGGAGACCTCGTGTGTGTCAGAGTAGAACTGTGCTCCATACAATTTTCAGCGGCTGATTTTTTAGAAGTAGATGACTGGGTGTCTCTTCTGAGGCATATCTGGGTGGTCTAGAAACTCTGGCATTTTGGTTAGCTGCTGAGTATCTTAGAAAAGGATGCTAAATCTCAAGGTGGACAGCATGGGGCCAACGTCCCTGGGGAGGTACTCTTGAGAAGACAAGATCACTGGCAGCAGGGATTAGACCCAGGGCTTCTAAATCAGCCTACAGCTCTCACCACACTGCTGATGGATCAGTGTGTGCAAGTTGCCCATTGCTAGTCATGTCTAGGGAATCTTCAAGTAAGTCCACGCCAAGCAGGGCAGCATTTATACATGCTGAGCAACTTCAAGAACTGGGCTACTTCCTCTGCTGCCGTTCATGGCTGGCAGGTGACTGCATTGGGGCCCACTTCTCTAAACTGCAGCTTAGCCCGAGGGCCAGCAGTAGACAGGAGGGAAGAGGAACTGTAATTGAGCTGGGTAGTAGTGGGAATTAATAGTGGTAATTAATTGCTGAAAACACACAGAGACCATGGTAACAGATGGATGATAAAGGCAGAAACCTTATTTCCTCTTGTCAGCACACTCCAAAAAGCTCCACTTATTTGTATACAACTTTGAGGATGTGAGAGGCTGTGGGCCTGAGGCTACGTTTCAGTAGACAAACCCTTTCTTTGGAGTCAGCCTGGCGTTTCAGCCCACTGTACACAGCATTCCCTCTGCTCCATCCAGACCAACCCATGAAACCTCCCTGAACTTGTTACATGTTCTATAAAATGGGAAGAACAGTTCCCAATGGATACAGTCAAGGCAGTGATACTTGTGACCAGGAGGTGGGCTTTGGGAGTCAGTCTGTCTGGGTTTAAATCCTGCCACTATCAATTATTAGCTGTGTGACCTTCTGATAGGTCATCAATCACTCTGAACCTCAATGTGCTCATTTGAAAAAAGCGGAGGTTAAGAACAGTGACCACGTGAAAAGTTGTGGCGAGGATTAAACAAGGTAATAGATGTCAAGTGCTAAACACACACAGCATATGAGACATTGTGACATTCAGTCAGTTATCTATAAACACTTTGTTAGGTGTTGTCTGAGGACAGCACTTACTCAGTGGTAGAATTCGTCCTTCCAGGTTTGATTCCCTCCCAATGTGGTTTATGTGCAACTGCCACTTGCTTGTCAATGGAAGTTTGCGTGCTGCGATGATACTGAGCTGGTTTCAGTGAAGCTTTCAGACTAAGATGGACTATGAAGAAAGCCCTGGAAACCTATTTCAGAACATCAGTCCATGAAAACTCAGTGGGTTCAATGGTTTGATTTGCGATCAGTCACGGGTATGTCACAGAACTAGGTATGAGCTAGCCATGAGTTGGGGGCCAACGTGGTGGCAGCTAACAATAATAACAGTTTATAGGAGCCCTAGTACCGTAATGGTTACGAATTGGGCTGCTAACCTCAGGGTCATCAGTTCGAAACTACCAGTTGTTCCGCAGGAGAAAGATGAGGCTTTCTGCTCCTGTAAAGATTTACAGTCTCAGAAACCCTGTTCAGGATTGCTATGAGTCGGAAATGACTCCATGGCACATAACAACAACAACATAGGAGCCCTGGTAGCGTAGTGATTATGAATTGGGCTGCTAACCTCAGGGTCAGCAGTTTGAAACTACCAGTTGTTCCGCAGGAGAAAGATGAGGCTTTCTGCTCCTGTAAGGATTTACAGCCTCAGAAACCCTGTACTGGGTCACTATGAGTCAGAACCAACTCCACGGCACATACCAACAACAACATAGGAGCCCTGGTGTGGCACTGTAGGATAAGCACTGGACTGCTAACTGAAAAGTTGGCAGTTTAATTCCAGCAGCCGCTTATGAGATGAAGATGCGGCTTTCTGTTCCTGTAAAGATTGACAACCTTGGAAACCCTAAGCAGGGTCACTATACAGAATCCACTCAATGGTGTCAATCCAACTCTGTCTGTAATATGCTTGATAATAGTGATCACATTTATTGAATTATGTAATATTTAAATCATTATTATGTAATAAAATAGTCATGTTTATATAATAAAATGATTATTACCGAATGTGGGACCCGATCCAGAGAAGCAGCGACACCAGAGATGGAGGCAGAGATGAGGATATGGAGAGAGAGAGAGCAGCTGAGGACTCTAGACTCATGGAAAGAGAAAGGCTGTGTGCTGGTGGCCAGCAGGTAGGCTTGCAGAATGTGCCTTTTGGTTGTCTGTTATTGTTAAGCGCCATTGAGTTGATTCCAACCTATAGCGACCCTGTAAAGGGATCCCTATACGGGGTTGGAGAGAATATTGAAAGTGCCACGGGCTGCCAAAAGAGCCAACTGATCTGTGTTGGAAGAAGTACAGCTAGAGTGCTCCTTGGAGGCCAGGATGGCCAAACTTCATCTCTATACTTCAGATAAATTGTCAGGAGGGACCAGT
>NW_006408674.1:1463513-1465463 GCF_000296735.1 Chrysochloris asiatica
GAGGAGTGGCTGGTGAGCTTGTGGTTCCAGCAGACCTTACAATCCAGTGCATTAACCCACAGCACCACCCCAGGATTCCAAAATAGATAATATGAATGTATCAACAGAGATTTAGAAAGTTTGTTTGCCAAAAGAAGCAGCTAACTTTGAAAAGTTACGTGGGAAAATGGATGAATGCAGGTGGTTAATAGAATATCCAGTTGATCCAGAGACCCTATAGAACAGAGTATAACTGCCCTATAAAATTTCCCAAGGCTAGGCTGCTAACTTAAAGGTTGGTAGTTCAACCCCACCAGCTGCTCCTGTCAAGAAAGGTGAGGTCTGCTCTAGTCAAGATTTTCCATCTCGGGAGCCCCACCTAGAGGATCTGTCAGCTGGAGTAACTAGATGACAGTGAACTTGGCTTGGCTTTGGTTTAATCTCTAAGAGAGCAGATGGCTACATCTAAGGCATGCCTAACCCAAACTGTGGTATTTTCAATGACCTTATATACATGTGAAAACTGAACAATGGATAAGGAAAACCAAAGAATTGATATCTTTGAATTATGATGTTTAAGAAGACTATCGAATACCATAGACTACTAAAAGAATTAATATGTTTGGTAAAGGTAAGAACCTTGATGCACACCTTTCCTGGTTGTAAACTATCTCCCAGTGTTCTGTTCCTGTGTCTGCCTCTTGGTCTATGTACAGGTTCTTAATAAGCACAAATAAGGGTTCTGGAAGACCCGTTCTTTGCAAAGTTATCCTTTCTTGTTATGGCCCATACAGTTGAATGCCTTTGCATAGTCAATAAAGCACAAGTAAGCATCTTCTGATAGGTTCTGCTTTCAGCCAACATCCATGTGTCATCAATAATGACAACCCTCATTCTATGTACTCTTCTGAATCTGGCTTGAGTTTCTGGCAGCTCCCATTGATGTACGGCTGCAACTGTTTTTGAAGGGTCTTCAGAAAAATTTTACTTACATGTGATATCAGTGACATTGTTCAATGACTTCCACATTCTTTTGGGTAATCTTTCTTTGGAATGAGCACAAATACAGATCTCTTCCAGTTGCTGGGCCATGGAACTGACTCCAAATTTCTTGACTTAGACAAGTGAACGCCTCCAGCATGGAGACATTTCAATTTGTATTCCATCCATTTCTGGCAACTTGTTCTTGCCAATGCCTTCAGTGCAGCTCCAATACTATTCATGCCATTGGTTCTTATCATATGGTATCTCTTGAAATTGTTGAACAGTAACCAATTCATTTTGGTACAATGACTCTCTGTATTCCTTCCATCTTTTTTTCATGCTTCCTACATCATTCAATAGAAGTCTTGGTGCAGCACTGTGGATTAATGTGCTGGCCTGTAAAGTTGGTTTAAACTGCAAGGTTGGCAGTTCAAAGTCATCAGCTGCTCCTTGGAAACCCAATGCAGGGTCGCTGTGGGTTGGAACTGACTCAACAGCACTAAATAACAATAACACATCATTCACTGGATTCCTGGTGTAATGCTATAGGATAAGCACTGGACTGCTAACCATAAGGTTGATGGTTCAAATGCACAAACTGGCTCTCGGAAACCCTATAAAGATTCACTATGAGTTGGAACTGACTTGATGACTACTTTTTTTAAAAAAAGTTTTTATTGTGGATTATGTGATAGTTTACATGGGAGAACATTAGCTTTACATTCATCCTATCTTATTTCGTTTCATTGCAATGATTACAATTCCCTGCCTGCATCATCAAACAGCCAAAGGTTACACCCTGCAAGCTTGACCCCTGGATGTCAACACACAGACCCTCTTCCTCCCAGAGTCCAGGGTCCCCAGCTGCTCCATCTCTTCACATCATTGACTTGATGACTCTCAACAGCAACATTATTCAGTATTTTGTCCATAGAATCCTTCAATATTTCAAGTTGGGGCTTGAATTTTGCCTCTAGTTCTTTTAGC
>NW_006408674.1:1476062-1486156 GCF_000296735.1 Chrysochloris asiatica
ATTCTTCTATGGTCTTCCTTATTTATCATCCAACTTTCACATGCATATGAGCCTATTGAAAATACCATGGCTTGGGTCAGGTACACCTTAGTCTTCAAACTGAATCTTGGCTCTTGAACACTTTAATGAGGTCTTGTGCAGCAGATTTGAATAATGTAATATGTCATTTGATTTCTAGACTGCTGCTTCCATGAATGTTGATTGTGGTTCCTAACAAAATGAAGTCTTTGACAACTTCAATTTTTTCCCCATGACCATGATGTTATTTATTGGTCCAGTTGTTACGATTTTTGTTTTCTTGATATTGATGTGCAACCCATACTGAAGGCTGTGGTATTTCATCTTCATCAGCAAATATTTTAAGTCTTCTTCACTTTCAGCAAGCAAGGTTGTATCATCTACATATTGAAGGTTGTTAATGAGTCTTCCTTTAATCCTGATGCTATGTTCTTCTTCATATTATCTGGTTTCTCTGATTATTTGCTCATTATACAGATTGAATAGGTATGGTGAAAGAATACAACCTTGGCACACACATTTTCTGATTTTAAACCATTCAATATAATCTTGCTATGTTTGAATGACTACCTCTTGATATAGGTTCCTCATAAGCACAATTAAGTGTTCTGGAATATTCATTCATTGAGACGTTATCCATAGCTTGTCATGATTCACATAGTCAAAAGCCCTTGCATAGTGAATAAAGCATGGATAAACATCTTTCTTGTATTCTCTGCTTTCAGCAAATAGCCACTAAACTGATGTTATGATGCAATGATATCCCTCATTCCATGCCCTCATCTGAATCTGGCTTTAACCTCTGGCAGTTCCTTGTCAATGTACTGTTACAGCCATTTTTGAATTATCTTTACGAAAATTTTACTTGCATGTGATATTAATGATATTGTCCAATGGTTTTCACATTCCACTGGGTCACCTCTCTTTGGAATGGACACAAATATAGGTCTCTTCTAATCAGTTGGCTATGTAGACATCTTCCAAATTTCTTGGTATAGATGACTGAGCGCCTCCAGGACTGAATCAGTTTGTTGAAAGATTTCCGTTTGTATTCCATCAATTCCTGACGCCTTATTCTTTGCCAATGCCTTAAGTGCAGCTTGGACTTCTTCCTTCACTACCATCTGCTCTTGATCATATGCTAACTACTGAAATGGTTGAATGTCAACCTTTTTTTTTTTTTTTTTTGTACTATAACTCTGTGTTTTCCTCCCATTTTAATGCTTTTGATGCTTTCTGCATCACTCAATATTTTGCCCATAGAATCCTTCAATGTTGCACATCAAGTCTAAAATTTTTTTCTCCAGTTCTTTCAGCTTGAGAAATTCTGAGTGTGCTGTTCCCTTTTGATTGTCTAGCTTCAGGGCTTTGCATATATCTGCCTTTGTTTTCTTGAATTGCCCTCTGAAATTTTCCTGGTCAGCTCTTTTACCTTCTCATTTCTTACATTTACTTTGGCATTTCTATGTTGAAGAGCAAGTTTCAGAGTCTCTTCTAACATGTATTTTGATCTTTTCTTTCTTTCTTGTCTTCTTAATGGCTTTTTGCTTTCTTCCTGTATGATGTTCTTGATGTCATCCCACAACTCTTCTGGTCTTTGGTATTAGTGTCTAATGCATCAAATCTGTTCTTGAGAGGATCTCTAAATTCAGTTGGTAGCCACTGGGGCATAGAGCTGAGAGTGAAGTGGTCAGCTGGTCTGAAGAGTGGGGAGGCATATATGAGTTCCCAAACTTGCAGCTAGTGCCCATTTGACCTAACTTGGATAGCTAGCTGACTAGAACTTGACCAGATAAAGATATAGATGCTTGATACTGTGAGCAAGTGTTGTTGTTGTTGTTGTTAAGTGCCGTCGAGTCAGTTCTGACCCATAGCGACCCTGTACAGGGTTTCCGAGGGTGTAAATCCTTACGGGAGTAGAAAGCCTCATCTTTCTCCCACCGATCGGCTGGTAGTTTCAAACTGCTGACCTTAAGGTTCACAGCCCGATTCGTAACCACTACGCTACCAGAGCTCCTTGTGAGCAAGTGTAGATTGCTACAATTTATTGAACTGAACCTTTGCTTATGGTTGTAGTTACTAAAAATTCCAAACGAAATGGAAGAATTCTTCACATTAAGGATCAAGCTTGTTTCCTCAGTGTACTGGGTTGATCAGGATGGGCAATTTTGACATTGGCTGGCAAAATGGCACACAAAGTAGTTGGTTTACAAGTTTTCATGAATGTGCTTAGTTTCAGAATGAGGAGGGTAAGGTAGAATCCTCATTGAATAGCTTTCCTCTTTTTTAGATGGATCTGGTGAAAAGGGATGGGGGAATGATGCTGGTAGGATTTTATGATTCAATTATGAGTAATTGTTAGCAGTATTAATTGCTGTTGTCACAACTGTAATTGTGTAACTAAAAGGGGAGAGTAGTTAATGTTTCATTTCAGGAACAGAGGATCTCAGAACCATCAAGAAAGAAGAACATGAGAGGAGTTTGAAGTTCTACCTAGGGGAGTGGTGAAGGCAGAGATGATGGCAGAGGTGATGGCGTAGAGAAATAGAGCAGTTGCGGACTCTAGGACCATGGACTGCCTGTGGGCAGGAGGCAGACTTGCAAAATATGCCCTTTGGCCATTTAAAGGGATATATATATATATGTATTTTGTATGTGTACATAAAATATTTTTGCTTTGTTGATTTGTGAAAAATAAAATGTAAAAAGGAAGACACAGGGAAAAAGCAGGATAATTGTTGCAGGGAGGGGTTGGAATCATTGAGATGAAATGAATTGTATGATTGGTTGAGGGTAAGCTGATGATCTTGTCTGTTAACCTTTACTCAATTCAAAAAACAATGTTCATAATAAAAATTCAGGTGGTATATAGTCAAGGTAATATTTTGGGTCTCATAGACTTATTTTCATTTTCTTCAGCTTCAGCCTGAACTTGCATATGAGCAATTTATCTTATGTTCCACAGTCTGCCTCTGGCTTAGCTTTGGCTGATGTTTCTACCGTCTCTTCTCATAAACATAGTCAATTTGATTTATGTGTATTCCATCTGGTGAGCTGTATGTGTATAATCATCTTTTATGTTGTTTAAAAGGTATTTGCAATGAATAAGTATTGCAAAATTCTATCTGGTGACCTCCAGAATCATTTCTATCACTAACGCTTTATTTTATAACTACTGATCCTTCCCCTTTGCATTCCAATCACCAGTGATTATCAATACATCTTGATTGCATGTTTGATCAATTTCAGACTGAAGAAGCTGGTAGAATTCTTCAGTTTCATCATCACTGGCTTTTAGTCATTGGTGCATAAATTTGAATGATAATTAACTGGTCTTCCTTGTAGGCATATGGATACTATCCTATTGCAAATAGCATTATAATTCAAGATAGATCTTGAAATATTCATTTTGATGATGAATGCAATGCCATTTCTTTTCAATTTGAATTTCCCAGCATAGTAAACAATATATTGTCAGATTCAATGTGGCCAATACCAGTCCATTTCAGTTCACTAATGCCTACGATAGCAAAGTTTAGTTGTTCCATTTTATTTTGACAACTTCCAATTTTCCTAGACTCATACTTCTTGCATTTCATGTTATGATTATTAATGATGTTTGCAGCTGTTTCTTCTCATTTGCGTTGTGCCCCATCAGCAAATGAAGGTTCTGAAAACTTTACTCCATTTGTGTTATCATTGTCAAACCTACTTTGAGGAGACAACTCTTCCCCTGTCGTATTTTGAGTGCCTTCCAACCTGAGGGGTTCATCTTCCAGCACTAGATCTGACAACATTCTGGCACTCTTCATCATGTTTCAATATTAAATATTCTGGTATCATCTGACAATGAGTATTCTAATGCTATTCATAAGGTTTTCAGTGGCTGAACATTCAGAAGTAGTCCACCTCTCCTTCTTCCTAGTCTGTTTTCGTCTGGAAGCTCAGCTGAAATCTGTCCTCCATGGGTGACCCTGCTGGTATTTAAAATTCCAGTAGCTTCTAACATCACAGTAACATGTAACCCACCATAGTATGACAAACTGACAGACAAGTGGTGAGCTTGGCAATGAGAATCTACTTCAAGGATTTAAAAAGGGAAACAGCATGGCCAGATGTTTACCTTAGGAAGAGGCTTTGGCGACAGCAGAGAAAATACACTTGATACTGCCATGCTAACAAGCAGAGAGAATTATTAGGAGACTGTATCAGAGAGTTGAAAGGAACCCTGGCAGCAGAATGATTAAGTGCTTAGCTGTTAACTGAAGGATTGGTGGTTTGAACTCACCAGTTGCTCCTTGAGATAAATATGTGCTATTCTGCTTTCCTAAAATATTTACAGACTTGGAGACCCTATAGCGTATCTCTACTTTGCCTACAAGTTGAAATGTTGCTCTATTACAATGGGTTTATTTTGTTGTTGTTTTTCATTTTGGTAGTCCAAGTGGAACGTGAAGTCTTGAACTCAAGCCCCCAGACTGGAGTAGGAGAGCTTAGGTTAGATTAGAGAAGGCTGAGAACAATATGCCCCATAGAACAGGCAGGGCACATGATGACCAATTAGACAAAGTGGAGAAGAAGGAGAGGATGTTTAGGTTAATGCTTACATTTTGAGTCAGTTGCAGAATGTGCAGAAAAGTGTTAGCTCAGCAAGCTTGGGCTGCTCAAACACTCCATAGTGTCCAGAAAGTGCTGTCTTCTGGACTGATTCTTGGCTGACCCCTGCGAGAAGGCTCAGAGCTCCACGTGATTTGTGGTGAATGTCTAATGCCTATTGAATGGTCTCGGGAGGGGGAGTCTCAGAAGCTGGGGCCACTCAGGAAGGTGCTGTCTGCTTATGGCCCTGACCCCCCAAAATAAAACCCCAAACACCAGGACCTAAGTGAGCTTCCCTGATGGAGTGAACTTCACACACGCTGCCATATATTGTTGCTGTGAGAAGATGCTTGCAAGCTTGGGCCTGTTTTTTCCTGGACTTTGTCCTTACACACTTTTTCCCTTTGCTGATTTTCATCTGTGTCCTTTCATGGTAATAAACTGTAACTATGAGTAGAACAACTTTTTGAGTCCCAGGAGTCCTAATAACTCACTGATCCTGGCATATGGTGGCTCTTAGTTACGAGCAATTTTGGTCATAGGGTACATTTGGGGATGTCTGGAGACATTTTTGATTTTCATGACTGGGGACATGGTGCTACTAGCATCTCATGGGTAGAGGCCAGTGATGCTGCTAAGCATACTATAATGCCCAGGTCAGCCTGCCCCTGCTGCACAACAAAGAGTTGCCTGGCCCAAACTGCCAAGGAGTCAAGGTTGAGAAGCATGGTTCAATGGGATAGAGAAGGAAGACCAGTCAGGATGGAGTGGTAAAAATAATGAAGTAAATGTTGGGTGCAATGTGCTTGCAGTTCCTCTGAGACTAGCTAGGAGACAGTTGGATATCAGATCTGGAGCTCCGGAGGAAGCAATGGGTTGGAGATAAGTAATTTTGGGTCACCAGAAACATGTCCTCCTATGAACACCATGTCTATATCCCAGACCAACCAATGGCTACCCTCGGCTCCTGTGGAAGGTGCTGAGTGAGAAGCAAGATTGAGGTGAAAATCTCAGGGAGTAGCCACACTTAGGGACAGGCAGATGGGTGCTTATTATGGGATAGCCATGGTAGATGTGCCATTCACTCTTTACTATGATCTAGTGAGGTGGGCGCTACTATGACCCCCATTTTACTGATAAAAGACATTGAAACTCAGGAAGTTTCTCTAAGCTCTTTTAGCTGTTAGAGGCATATCCATATAAGTCCCAGGGAAAGTTGGCATCAGCACGCTGACTTTTTAACCACTGTGTTCTGCTACCTCCAGAAGTAATGAAGGGGCTGGGCTAAGTTCCCTCACTGGATGACCATGGTCATTTTCAGGAGCCTTCAGAAGACCTGGTTCTGAGAGTGAGGTTAATACTAGTGGAAAATATGAAAAACAAAACAAAAAAAAAACAAAAATTCCTGATCAGATACCTTTGCTGCTATTGTTAAGTATCATCAAATCAGTTTCAACTCATACCAACCCAGTATAGGGCTTCCGAGGAGCAAGCAGCTGGTGAGTTTGAACTACCAACCTTGTGGCTCAAACCAACCATGTGGACTTGTGCTTATCCTACTCCTGAACACCTTTAGCAGATGCTGTGCAGCTCAAACTATTTTGGGGACACATGGACTACCTTTGGATTCTGGGTTAAGAAGAGCTCTCTAGCGAAGTGGCCCCATTTGCTGCTGTCACTGATGCTGTGTTCCACACATCATCTGTCCCTACTGTCCCCTGCCCTTCTCCACTACTTCCTTGATCTTAGAAGGAAACCAGAATGAAGGCAAAAGGGATAGAAAACCTCACCCCTCAGAGGATGGTCTTTGGACCAGAACAATATCAGCATCATCTGGAAGCTTGCAGGCTCCAGGTGCCCCAGACCTACAGAATCAGAACCTGTATGCATTCATTCCCTAGGGATGCTTTAACCAATTGTCACAAATTGGGAGCTTAAGACAACAGGAATTTATTCTCTCCAAGTTCTGGAGGCAAGAAGTATGAAATCAATGTATCAGCAAGGCCCTCTCTCTGAAGGCTTGAGGGGAGAATCCTTGTCTCTTCCTTTCTCATGTGGTTTCAGGGCTTCCTTGCTTGTGACCGTCTGACTCCAATATCTACCTCCATCTCTACTTCTCTGTGTCAAATCTCCCTCTGCTCTTCTCTTAGAAGGACACTTGCCATTGGGTTTGTTGTTGCTTAGTGCCATAGAACCAGTTTCCATTCATAGTGACCATGTCTATATCCCAGACCATTGAGTTTCTGAGGAGTGGCTGGTGGGTCTGAACTGCCGACCTTGTGATTCAAACTGACCTTGTGGTCCAGTGTTCTATCCTGCATCACCCCACCAGGACTCTGTCATTGGATTTAGGACTCACATAAATAATTTAGATGATCTTACCTGGAGATTCTTAGTTTAATTACATCAACAAAGACCCTTTCCCCAAATAGGTAGAGCTCACAGTTTCCAGGGGTTAGGTAGGGCGTTGACATATTTTAAGGAGACTACAATTCAATCCTATCACTCATCTGTCAGTTTCTTGGTCTGTAGAGGTTAGCATGTTGCTTTGATACTACCAGAAGCCATGCCATCAGTATTTCAAATACTGTTGTTGTTAACTGTTAAGTGCCGTTGAGTTGGTTCTGACCTGTATAGGGTTTCTGAGGAGTGGCTGGTGAGTTTGAACCACTGACATTTCTATTCAAACCGACCTTGAAGTCCAGCACATTAACCCACAGCACCACACCAAACAAATTTCAATGGCACTTCCAGTCTAAGACAGATTAGGAGGTAAAGACTAGTAATCGGCCTCTGAAAATGAGCCCATGTGAACCTTATGGAGCACAAGAGAACATTGTCTGACTGTCTTATTTGGACGCATGACTGGGAGGGGTTACTTGCTGGAGGAGGATGTTGTGTTTGGGGACATACCTCCACATCCACCCTCGGTGATATGGGTTTGCACAGTAGCCTCACTGATGGACCTGAATACGCTGGTGATTGTGAGGATGGTGCGGACAATGTTTCATTCTGTTGTCCACAATCTCCATGAAGAAGGGTTGGCTCTATGGCAGATCCCTAGCACCCAACCCCCTCCACTGTGTTTAAACAAGATCCCAGGAGATGTGCCTCGCAGTTGGAGCGGCAGGAATTCTCAAAGAAGTTACTGTAGAGTGACTTCTACGCTGCCATGAATCATATGTGGCAGGCAGCCTTCAGAACAACTTTACAAAGGAGTCTCGACTTCCTAGTACTTGGGGCCTGGCTAAGATGGCTTTACTCAAGGCCACCCTCAAGCTGGCCATCTGAGCTGACATGCTCAGTTTTCCACCCAGACTTCCAACATCTCCTGACTGAGCAACCCTCAGTGGTTATAAGGAAAATCATCAACACCCTTCTTCCTGTACCTTCTCCTGGGGGCAGGATGGAAGAAGCTTCTGAGGTGGGATTCCAGTACAACTGAGCTTGTGTGAGACCAAGTAATTCAAGGTTATGGAGTTTTCGAGAACATTCCAAAGTAAATGCTAACACTCTCCTCTCCTCTTTCCCCATCCCAGAGCTCTGAGAAGCAGTAACTCCCAAGCTTGGGGACATCCGAGGTGACCAGATCACTCCTGAGATGATCCTTGTGCTTTGCTCAGCTCCAGATCCTAAGATCATTTTTGAGGACATGGGCTGACTGGTTTCACTGTAAACTATTGCAGTGTTTCACCAGCCATCAATTTTCATTAACATTGAGAGCCCTGGTGTGGCAGTTCACACCCACCAGCCACTCTGCAGAAGGATGATGCTTTCTGCTCCCATAAAGATTCACAGTCCCAGGAATCCATACAGTTGGAACTGACTCGATAGCTGTGAGCTTGCTTTGGTTTTGGATGTACTTGTTGGGTGACGACAGCAGTCTTGGGTAGGCCTCTGGGTCTAGCAGAGAATTAACCAGTTACTGTGGAAAGAATTGACTTCAACTCATGGTGATCTCATATGTGTCAGAGAAGAGCTGAGCTCAGAGGATTTTCAGGAGCTTTTTTCAGAAGTAGATCACCAAGCCTGTCTGCCAAGGCACTTTTGGGTGGATTCAAACCCTCAACCTTTTGTGAGCAGCTGAGTGTGTTAACCATTTGCACCTCTCAGGGACTCAAACAGAATTGTTGTTGTCGGTTGCTGTGGAGTTGATTCAGACTCATGAATTCACAGCAGAACTGCTCCACAGGGTTTTTAAGCCTGTGAACTTTTGGAAGCAGATCACCAAACTTTTCTTCTGAGATGTCTCTGGGTGGTTTTGTATTGCTGGTATTAGGACTCCTAATTTATGATTTCAAAGAGTTAAAGGACAATCCCTTAGATGTTACTTTTTCAGTCTAACACTGCCAGTAAGATTTTTGTATCTTATAGATAGTTCTGGCTCTTGACTTGGCATTTCGATTCCCCTCTACATGGTGATTGAACTCCATGAAGAAGGATGTTGTTAGTTTCGATCAAATGGATTCCAACTCATGGCCACTCCATGTGTGCTGAGGAGAATTGCCCTCTGGGAGCTTTCAAGGCTGTGACCTTTGGGTGGACTCCAACTGCCAACTCATTGGCTCAGAGTCAAGCACTTAACCACCTGTGCCACTCTGGACCCCTAACAGAGAACTAGAGGCCAGGAACTTTGTTGAAGATCAGTATTACGCAATGTTCTGAAACGGCTCAGTGGCTCACACATTTGAAAGCTGTGGTGGTGGGATGACAGTGGTCCAGCAGTGCAGGTCACCTTCCAACACGGCTCCAAAGGCAGACTGCTTTCTGATAACTGAGGTGTGTGCTGGGTAGCTGTTCCCTGGGCCTGAGCATGACTCATGGCAGTGGGTATTGTTAACCTGTTTACAATGAGTCATCTGAGCCCCTACGGGTCTCTAGTCCCTCAGCTGTAAAATAGGAATCATAGTAACTGCCTAACCGCCAACACAGGGATGTAAGGTCTAAATCAGAGCATCCAAAGGTGGTGAAATGTCTGGCAAACCCCAAGCACTCGTTCCAGGAAGGATGGCCTCGCTCTATGCAGTAAACACTTTTTCTGTTTCCTGTTTATGGACCCACCGATCTGAGAACAGGTCACATCCGAGTCTGAAGACTGGGACCAATGAAATCCCTGGATTTGACATTGGACCTTGCACTCTTCCAAAATCTGCTCTCATACAGCGGTTACTTTCAGGTCCTTGTTCCATACTTCCCACCTTGGACATTTGACTGTCCTTAGTTACACAGGAAAGAAGGACAGGGAAAGAGCAACCTATCAGGAAGTGCCTGTAACACAAGGACACTTTGCTGGCCCTTTGACCCAGTGAAGTTTTAACCTCCTTAGGTGAGAACATGAGGCCTTTTATCATCTGACCCTGCATCTGTCTCACCAGCCTCACCTCTCCCTAGCTAGACTGAACTTATTACTGGTTTAAAAAAGAGATCATGGTAGGAATACACCGATAACATGACACTGACCATGTTAGTCATTTGAATTA